>NW_026606094.1:70855000-71017500 GCF_029834395.1 Sorex fumeus | reverse complement strand
GTATATTGGATCATAAAACCTGGGGATTCCTGACCTGTAATCAAATCTCATTTCTAACATTAGAAGTGTTTGTGACAAGAAACTTGACTTTTCTGTGCCTCACCTCATCTTAGAAATTGTGACACTAATGTTTTTCCTTGTAAGAAAACAACATTCATAGAAAGCTTTAAAATGTGATGAGTGGAGGTGGCCAAAAAAGATAGTATCTGAGTAGAATGCTTGCAGGAGTGATCCCAAAGCACAGAGCCAGCAGCAAGTTCTGAATACTGCCAGATGTATCCCCAAACAAATAAACAACAACAAAAAATGCTGTGTGGTGGGAGCCAGAGCAATTATACAGTGTGTGTGAGGGGGATGTTGACCTTGTATGCTGCCCACTGGGGTTTGATCCCAGGCATCCCATATGGTCCCCTGAGCACTGCTAGGAATAATTCTTGAGTGTATAGCCAGGAGCCAGGAGTAACACCTGAGCATTGCCAGATATGGTCCCTAAACAAAACAAACAAACAGACAAAAAAAGTGCTGGGCAGGAGATAGTACAGTGGGTAAGGCACATGCCTTGCATGCAGCCAATTCTTCTTTGGGTTTAGTTATGCAACTTAAACCCCTTGATACCACCTGTGGTCCACAGAACCCTACCAGTGGGATCTCTGAGCACAGAGCGAAGAGTAAGCTCAAAGCTGAGGCAGGTATGAGTCCAAAACAACAATAAATATTAATTTATTTCCTGTAATATTTTTCACAAGAATCCTTTACAGTTTGATATCTTCACCCTAACACCACTGTGGGTCTTGGTTCCCTTTTTGACTAGTTCTTCCTCTTCTTGCTCAGCCCCAGACCATTCCTCTCCTGTTGCAGCTGCTCCCACACTGCAGTCCCTCCCACAAGAGAAACTGTCTTCTCTACTCCCTGCTTTGTCTATGTGCATGTGATGCTCGGGATTGGGCCAAAGACCACTACACGCTGAGTTTGTACTCCCCCACTGAGCAGCATCTGTGACTGCTTTCTTTGTACCTCTTGGTTCATAGGTACCTCCTTGCTTCTCATCATAGCTTCAGAAGGATGTCCCTGCATTTGTAAAGCTGAGTTGCTGACTCTCATGTCCTTGCATGTTACCACCTACCACATCTGTTGTAATCATCTGTCCACCTGTGCCTTATTTCTCATTTTCTGAATATTTTTACTCTTGCTTCACTGTCACTTTCTTGAGCATTATTCTTGCCATGATGTTTATAGTATCCAAATTGGTGACCCTTTTCATATGTGCACCCTAAATTCCTTGGCCCCTTCTCTTTCAATGATCTTGTTCTACTTACCATAGTTGCTAATTCATTTACTGCTGTCCCCATTCCCCCAGAGCCAATTATCAACCAGTTTCAGAGTGAATCTTCTTTCAAATATCATCTACAACCCTACCAGTTCACCTTTTAGGTGTGACTGGTCCACCCTTCAGTAATATACTATACCCTGTTTTCTTTAAATCTATCAGTTCTTTCTACCTCTTTGCCATCTGTAATTCCATGAGTATCAATTCTTTAATTACCCAACTTAAAAACCAAGGTGAACCATCAAATATATTCTCAAACGGTGCTTCATGTCTACTTCCTTCAACTCCTTGGTTAAGATCCACAGATTTACAGAACTGATTTAATGTAATTCTACCATGCCTAACCTTCCCTACAACTAAACACAGGACTAGAGAAAGGTATACAACTATACTCAAGCTTTCATTCTCAATGAAAGACCCAGACTTTATTTTTTTTTATTTATTTTTTAATAGTGAGGCACCATGAGTTACAGTTGTAGACTTACACATTTTTGTGCTTGGGTTTCGATTATACAATGATCAAACACCCATCCCTCCACCAGTGCGCATTTCCCACCACCACGGATCCCAGCATCCCCACCCACCCCAGCCCCCATCCCACCCTGCCTCTGTGGCAGGGCATTTCCCTCTCTCTCCTTTTGAGTGCCATAAGACCCAGACTTTAAAGCCTGGAGTTCCATTTGGTTTCCACCAGCTCCATAATGCTCTAGCATAAGTATCTAGTCCCTCCTCATACATGAATGAATGATCAAGAACTCATGATATGCCAATTCTTCCCATCAAAGCTCCATCCCACAATAGTCACCTTAGGGCTTACTGTTTGCTATATCTGAAATGTGCTTCAGTAGATGTCTGCATTGAAAATATTTCTCATTCACAACAACTTTCTACTCAGATGTGACCCAAATGAAACCCTTCATTTCCTCCTGTGTAGTGTTCCCTTCCCCTGCTCCCCCACCCCCCTGCTTACTCCCTACACACACCCATCACATTATATATTCAATGTCTTTCCTTATCCTTAGCACTTACCATTTTCTAGAACTTTTGCATATTTTTTTTTGCCTACTAATACTTTGTTTCGCCCTGGAATATAAGTTCCACAAGAGATGACTTGGGTCTGTCTTGCTCACTGCCACTCTGCCAATGTCTGAAGCAAAAGATGTGCAGTAATTGAATATTGAATGAAACAATGCTGTACAGTAAATGTTAAGAAAATGCAAATACTTGTATATGTCTTCCCATTCTGATAGTTCTTTTTCCTTTTTTTTCTCCCTTCTCACCTGACTTAGGTACTGGATAAACTACTAGGTGGTGACTTAACAACTGAGCCTTCTTACTTTGAGAATGTTACTGGATGTTCTAATTATTTTAACATTTTACAGTGCAAGGTAATGGCGACATCCTAAAAACCACAATAGCATTTGCTTAAAACTTTGGGCAAAGTCAAACTTCTCTAATTTGGAATTTTATATTAGATAGAAATGTCTATTTGCATTATTTAGTCTGCTAGTCTATAGGATTTTTCTCACATCAGTACATTAAACATTATAATCTGAGCACCTAGAATGTAAGGTATTCCAGATCACTCAGAACAATTTCTGATTTGCCATTTCTTCGGATAGAGCTTATTATACAGAGGTTCTTTTGTAGAGGATAAAGACCAGAATTGCAGATCTGAGTGTCAAGTCCCAGGACTCCACGCCTGTAGATAGTTTGTTGAAAATGCCCATTTATTTGTTCTGTACTTGGATAATCAAAACTGCCAAAACCTGTATAAAAATGTTTGCTTTGTCATGCTTTTAACCTTGTTCATTGCAAGGTGCCCTCAATTCAAGCTCTCTAGAACATTTCTCAAAGTATCAAGTATTGGGGTGGGGGAGTGTTTTTTTTTAATTTTTGTTTTGTTTCTTCACAAAAGTAGGCTATTTTTCTGATGTCTTTTGTGTAGCATTAATCAAATAAGACAAAGGGAGTCAAAATAGGGATTTGTATTTGTATAATCTTTTTCTAGTGCATATAACTATGCATTTGGTTTTTAAATGCCTTAATTATGAGCTATTTTGTAAACAAAATATAAAACTAATTTCAATGGAATTCACCAACCCTGTGGTTTTGGCTACCAAGAGAAAAACATGTGGTAGGCGGGAGAGGAAACAACATTTGTGATCACATTTTTCCCTTTACAAAGTATGGTGTATTCACAGTAGAAGTTGTTCATGATGTACAAAGAATTTCAAATTAAAACTCTAAGATTTTTTTAAAAAATATTTACAAAACTATTACTTTTTCTTTGAGTGAGTTGAATGTTATAGACTCATACAGGTTTCTTAAAAGGAAGACAGTTTTTCTTTTGTAAATTATTCTTCATGAAGTACCATCTGTCTTTATATTTGGTATAAAAACTCAAGTTTCTTAAGTTACTTAAGTCCCCTTATGTTACAGTCAGTTGGTTATTTGTGTGTGTGTTTTTTAAATAATCATCGGAACATGGAAAAGAAATCCTCAGTTTTTAATGCAACAAACCACACCTCCAACTCTAATGATCCATTTGAACTTTTTTCCAAGAAGCAATTAGATCGATTAGATCATCTCACTCCTATTTTTCCTATCTTAGCCTGTTAATTGAAGAAATAGGTTTCAAACGATTCATTTCCCAAATTAAAAATCTAGATTTTTAAAAAAATCTTTTTACAAAGCAGTATTACTTTTTCTTTGAGGAAGCTGAATGTTACAGACATATACAGGTTTCTTATAAGGAAGACAATTTTCTTTTGTAATGCATTTTACAAAAGGAAAATCTAAGATATGCAAGCCAGGTATTTGCTCTGAGAATAACATATCATCCATCTTCGTGTTAGTAAAACTGAAATCACTGTAAAATAACCAAGATAAAATGTGAAGACACATTGTCAAAAGAATAGTTTTAGTAACGCCACACCTTTGTTCATTTTGCTATATGAGCTACCTGAGAATACACCCCTATCCACATTAGTTCACATCTATGAATATCCATGTAGGTATAATGAGAAAATGTGGAAATTTCCTCAGCTTGTTGTACCCACCACCCAACCATGTTCCCTAATAGCTTTCTGATGCCTCTTCTGCCAGGATCCTCAGGACCAATATTACTACAACAAATTTTTGGCCTTCCCACAAGTGAGACAAGCCATCCATGTGGGAAATCAAACTTTTAGTGATGGATCTAAAGTTGAAAAGTACTTGAGAGATGATACCATGCAGTCAGTTAAGCCTTGGTTAATTGAAATCATGAATAATTACAAGGTAAGAAAGTTGCTGCTTTAATTACTATTTCGGAACTTTTCAGATAACCCAGTGCCGAGGTAACTTTGTTTGTAATTTGACTCCTGCTGGTTTTTACTCCTAGAAGGGTTTATAAAAATGAATAATTACCCCTTCATTGATTGATTTCTTTTATTTAAAAGTTCCCCCTCCTCTTTTAATGAAGTCCCCTGATACTGCCTTAAAATGAAATTCTCTCTGGCATATGCCATGTCTCATCATTTGTTGAGAAAAGGAAGCCTTGCAGAGCTGAGAAGATAATGGGCCTTATGTAAGCCAATTTTCTCTTATTGCTTGAGTTACCATATTAACCCCAATGAAGGAAGGGATAAATGAAATCAACTGGTTGTTCCAAAAATGCATTATCCCTAATCATTTTATTCATTCATGTAGCTCAATCCCCACTTTTTTTTCATGTATGCTTTAAGCCAAACACTGTTAGGCTGTCACCTTGACATGACGAATGATAAAGTTTCCCTGTTCTGAGGCGTGTTAATCAAACACCATGTTGTCTGGCCGAGATATTCTGATTTACTACTGGAAGTGCCAAAGGAAAGTAGGTGAGAGGAAAGGAACTATAAAGCCCAGAACTCTCACAGGAGAAAAGATCCCAAGAGCAAGTGACAGAGAAAGCGATCCTGCATATTTCTTTACCACTTCTTTCTTTCTCCACCCCTCCCTCCTCCATCCTGCAAGGCTGTGATCTTCTGGCCAGGGCACGTGCTGTGGGAAAGTGCAGGGTAAGAGGCTAATGGTAAACAGAGATACCACCAAGGCTGGAGCAATAGCATGGTGATTAGGGCATTTGCCTTGCACGCAGCCGACCTGGGTAAGATTCCAGCATCCCATATGGTCCCCCGAGCACCGCCAGGAGTAATTCCAGAGTGAATGAGCCAGGAGTAACCCCTGTTCATCTGTGCATCTCCGGGTGTGACCCAAAAAGCAAAAGCAAAAAAAAAAAAAAAGAGAGCTCCCACCAGTGATCTCTATCCTCTCACCATCCCAGAAGAGACAAGGCTAAAGTTTGGGTGGCACAAAAACAGAACAGTCAGTCAGAGACCACCACGGATGAGTGGAAAAAAAATCAGTTCTAGATGCTAATGACAGCTCCTGAGAATAAACCCTGTCTTGCATGTGATTGAGGCTGGCTAAACCCAGGTACAGAATAAGAGCCCCTGAACACTGCAAGGAGTGACCCCCAAGATTAGTGATAATCTTGAGCACAATCAGGTATGGCCCAAATCAAACAAACAAAAATATCTGTTCCATAAGTTATCTTTACATTAAGAAGTGGCTGATAAACTTGTCCTTAATACATTAGGTATTCGTTATTCACAGATTTATTAAATAAAAAATAGCATATATATAATGTACAATAATATAACTATGTACAGTAATATAACATGTGGTATGCAAAATAGTTTTTGAGCAGAAAGCACTTGAAGAAGCTCTCATATATATTATTTATACCCTTGGGAGAGCGATTGTTTTCATTGAGTAAATTTAGCAAGAGTATGATTTCTTTTAAAATTTCTTGACAAGGTCAGAGAGAATATAAATAAGGCATTGCATATGGTCCTTCAAACCCCACCAGGAGTGATCCCTGAGTGCAGAGCCAGGAGTAAGCCCTGAGCACTGCCAGGTGTGGCCCCCAAACCAAAAGACGCATAAGCAGAAAAGTGATGATAGGGTCAGACATCTGAAGATATAACCTTTCCTATTGTTAGCTAATGACCACAGAACGTCTGCTTGGTTGTGAACGTAGAATATATCCGTTATAGGTTATCATGCTTTTTTAAAATTTTTAATTTTATTTTACCTGGGGGGGAATGTTGGGCCATACCCACGGTGCTCATGATCTATACATCTGAGGGCTCTGTGCTCCGGGATCACTCCTTGCAAGTGCTTGGGAACTATATGGGGTGCTAGGGATTGAACCTCAGTCGACTATATGCAAATCAAGTGCCCTCGCCACTGTACTATCTCTTTGGCCCCTGCATTTTTTTTTAACTTTAAATATTCATTCCTAGTCCTCGCACATCCTTTACCTACCGACATGAATTTCAATGAAAGCAGGACGTTTTCTAAATGATTTCATTCTTAAGAGGTTGTCAGAAGAAGAGAATAGTTTAGTGTACAAATAAGCCATTCTTTCATAAAGAGAACAAAGTGCACAGTCAATCCAACTGCAAACCCAGAGTGTCTGCTGCTGAAACAGGCAACATATTCACTGCTACAGCTGGCAGGGCCCACAGGGCAGCGATTATCTTTGGCTTGTCTGTTAATGGTGGTGAACCTCAATGTATATGCAATGGAATCAGAACAACCTAAGTTGGCTTAAAACATTAGTACCCTCAGAATTTTATTTATGTAAGACTCATTGTTAATTTGTCATAGAGAAGAATGAACACATTTTTTCTCATTGGGACATGGAAGTTATTTTTTTCACGTGATAGATTTATTGTAGCTATTGTGTAATATCTCTGATGGACTGAGAAGTTCATGGACTTCTGGGTAACTCCTGTGGTATATTGGTTTCTATGTGGAATACATAAAATTATTGTCCTTTTTTGGGTAATTATTTACAAGGGATTTGTGCTTGAAGCCCTTCTCTTTTCAGCAATTTCACATGCTTGGGAGATCATTGAAAATGTTATATAATGATTTAAAGTAGTTAGAGTGAAAAACCATCAGATGGACAATGGGAATTCTCTATGGTGAAGTCAGGTTGTAGTAGTTGGGTCATAGAACATAGTGGTTATGAGTGTTAATTCTCAAGTTCAACACTTTAATTTAAGGGTGCGTTTTGATTCTGCCATTCACTGACTATATTCCTTTGAGGCAGGAAACTTAACTCTATGCTTAGCTTCCTCACCTGTATGTATCCTCATGGAATACTTATAAATGAGTTCTTGTAAGATTTAAGTAGAATGAATCTCTTTTATTAAAGGAGATTTAATCTTTTAAATCTCTTTTAAAATTTAAAAGAGATTGGGGGGTCTGGAGCGATAGCACAGTGAGTAGGACATTGGCCTTACATGCGGCTGACCCAGATTCGATTCCCAGCATCCCAAATGTCCCCTGAGCACTGCCAGGAGTAGTTCCTGAGTGCAGAGCCAGGAGTAACCCCTATTCATCACCAGGTGTGACCCAAAAAAACAAAATAATAATAATAATAAGAATGGGGGTCAGAAAGATAGTGCAAGGGTTGAGTCCTATGCCTTACAAGCAAACCACCCCATCCGTGGTCCCTTGAGTTTCTCTAGATATGACTTGTAGCCCCTGAACAAGCCAGGGAAGCCCCAGTTATCTGGACACCTTGGGACCTGAATAGCACCATATCTTCAGGTCTTTGTGTTGAAGTACTGACCAAGTTGACTGACAGTTGGCAAAAGGGGCACCCATATGTACTGTGCATCATTTGGGAGGTCCCAATTAACTATTTACTTAATTAATTAATTGTATGCCAAAAACAGTAACAATAATGGATCTCATTCCCCTGACCCTGAAAGAGCCTCCAATATGGCAGCATTGGGAAAGACAAGTAAGGAGAGGTTGCTAAAATCTCAGGGCAGGGACGAATGGAGACGTTACTGGAGCCCACTCGAGTAAATTGATGAACAATGATGACAGTGATACAGTGATGTATGTATAAAGTACTTAGAGCAGTGTTTGGTGGTGCTTTAAAATGTAGACATTCAACAATGATATTTAACAGATTTCAGCAAAATTTCTTAAGCACCAACTATATATATATATATATATATATATGTATATGTGTGTGTGTGTGTGTGTGTGTGTGTGTGTGTATTATACAGGAAAGGCTGGAAAGCAAAAATACAAATGGACTCCACAGACTTTGAGTTTCCAATGTTGCATACAGGAGCTCAAAAAACTCAGCAGCTTTTGGCAGAAATGCCTCCAGACCCCACAGTAGGGTACTGTCGCCAGATCACCCCAGGGGGAAAAGGGTGCTGTCCTCCGCCTGCTCCCCCTTGGCAACTTGGTGGCCACCATCCTCCAGAGGCCACTGGACAGTCAGGTTTGGGCCTTCACTGATGAGACACGTGGAGCCTCATGGGATGGGGATGGAGCCGGCCCTTTCCTCCCCGCCCCAACGAGACCCCAAGTTGCCGCCCACGAACAGCTTCTCTGGATCCTGATCAAGCTGCTTCACAGCCATAATCCAAGAGACTCACAAACAAATCTCAGAACCCAGCAGGTTTTGGCAGAAATCCCTCCAGATATAATTGTTAAAATTTCGGAATTCCAAAATTGCGTGGCCACTACTGCAGCCACGTGACATCATAAGTTATTTATAACTATAACCAGCAATAGAAAACAAATTATCTACTGTTGCCTTTTCAGCAGATCTCAGTGTTGGGGTAAAATCTCAAATAATAATGGTGGGTCTGATGTCAAAATATTGAATGTAATCAAAGTAGAGAGAGAGTAATATGGAAATCATCTGCCCCACAAGTAGGGGGAGGGTGTGGGGTGGGGGGGTATACTGGGGTTTTTGGTGGTGGAAAATGGGCACTGGTGAAGGGATGGGTGTTTCATTGTATGACCGAGACTTAAACCTGAAAGCTTTGTAACTGCTCTCACGGTGGTTCAATAAATAAAATCATAAAAAAGTAAAAAAAAAAAAGTTACTAAACTGCCCTAATCAAGTGAATCACTGAACATATAGAAAAACCCAACAACTCTTTCTCCATTAAAATATAACTGAGGTCACTGAACAAACCATCTCCCCACAAACTGGAGCGAGAGATAGAGGGAACCCTCACTTAGCTGAGCCGAGACACACACACACAGACACACACACACACACACACACACACACACACACACACACACACACACCCTGCAGGCAGGGAAATCCTGGGCTATAATTTGTAAATTGCAGGAACCTCAATGCAAACTAATCAGAGAGGGCACTGCCCTAGGTGGTTAGTCATAAGGAGAGGAACAGACGGAGAAGAATCTCCTTCAACATGTAATCTCCTTCAATGTTAAAGAAACATAGTGGCAAAAGGCAGCAGACCCTGAGAATTGGTCTATAAAACTGAATTTACCAAAGCCAGAGAGATAGGACCATCCTAATGAGTATACAGAGCCATCTTGTTGAGGCTTGACTGATATTTCACTTCAAGGCTAATGATGTTGAGCTTCTTCTCATGAATATTCAGTGTTAATTTTTAAATATTTTGAGAAATGTCTGTCTAAATCCCTTACACATTTGTTAATCAGATTGTTTACCTTTTCATTGATCAACTACAAGACATCTTTAGATATTATGTATACAAATCCTTTATCAGATACACAATTTGCAAATATTTCTCCCATTTTGTGGGTTATCCCTTTTCTTGATGTTATTTATTAAAGCCCAAACAATTTTCTTTTTGTTTGTTTGTTACTTTCCTTTTGGTCACCCAGCTGTGCTCAGGACTTCTTTCTGGTTTTGTGCTCTGGGGTCACTCCTCACTGTGCTCAGGGGACCATATGGGGTACCAGGGATCAAAACTGGGTCAGCTGCCTGCAAGGCAAATGCCCTACCCACTTTACTATCTCTCTAGCCCCCAGTTTCAATTTTGATTAAGTTCAACTTATCTGTTTCCTTTAATCACTTATTCTTTTGGAAGAAGTGTTCATGCTACATCTCTCCTTTCCCTACCACTCTGAAATAGCATTTATTTGAAGCAATGGTTATCATTGTTACCTTTGCAGCACACCCAAGAGGCTTTGCACACAATCTAATCATGCTCCACTCTGTCAGAGCTTCTGATCTATTTGTGTAGTATAACAACTAGCATGTAGAAGTGTGCAGGTACGTTTGGAAAAAAGAGAGTAGAAATGAAGAAATCAAAGAGAAAGAAGAAAAGAATAGACAGATGGTCTGCTGATACCATAGCTACCTTTATAAAAAGCTGACATCAATTATATAGTAAATGCAAATAATTCACCCCTTGATCACATGGTGTATATTTTGTTTCTTCCTCGTTTGTCAGCTTGTTTTGAGCTTCTTTATTACAGTTTATTCATTTTTGTTTTATCTTAAACCATTACTTAAGTCAATGTTTTCAGGATGCTTTCATCCTGTGCTGAAGTCCAGGAGTCTCTCACTCCACCCCTCACCCCACTCCCCTACCCACTGCCTATGTGGGACTTTTGGCTTTCAATCCAGCAATGCTGAGCTGGTGCCGGGAGGGGTGGAAGTACGAGAGCAACCATGGAGTGTCAGGAATCAAACTCTCCCTAGGCACTCACTTTTTATTTTTTCTTTTCATTTGTTTGGGCCATACCCAGCAGTGCTCAGGTATTACTCCTGGCTCTGTATTCAGGGATCACTCCTGGTAGGCTCAGAACATCACATGGTATTCCAAGATTGAATTCAGGCCAGCCATGTGTAGGGGGAGCACCCTACCCTACTGTACTATTGCGCTGGTCCCCACCACTCACTCATTTATTTTTTAGGCAAACTTGACTTACAAGAATGTAAATGTTTATATATTTTAGCAGTGCAGTGTTACCACACCATGTTCATTACCAAACTACACTATTCCCCCACCACCCCAGTCCACTGGACCCTTTCACCCCAATCCTCTGCTTCCCTTGGTAACCTCGGTTGTGTCATCAAAGTTTAAGGTCTTGTTTTTATTGAACATTGCTTCTCCCTTGTTTTGTTTATATACCAAAGTGAGCGAGATCATCTGGTATTTGTCTTTCTCTGCTAAGTAGTTCTGCTCAGCATGGTCTTCTCCAGTTTTGTCCACGCTCTCACAAAAGGCAAGCTTTCATCTTTTCATATGGCCGAGGAGTATTGCATTGTATGTATATACCACATCCTTATCCACTCATCTGGGGAGCCCTTGGATTGTTTCCAGGTCTTGGCTATTGTGAAATAGCACTGCAATAATTATTAGAGGTGCATATATCTTTTAAAATTAGTGTTGTCATGTGTTTCAGATAGATAGCTAGGAGTGGAATTTCTGGGCCATGTGGTAGTTCTATTTTCAATTTTCTTGATACCAAATGCAATTTGGGGGTGCACCACAGCTAGGTATATAAGCATAAAAAGACGGTGCAATGCCCAGTGAGCACTAAAATTAAAACAAATGTGCAAATATGAGAACTAGGAAGGGAAGTATGACCCTAGACAAGCACCACAATCGTAACTTGTTTCAGGTAAGAGTGTGTCTTCTAGTAAGCACTGTGCAAGCATTGCAACTAAAGGAGAACAAATCTTAGTAAGTACCTCTGCAGAGGGTGTGAACACTAAAGGCTAATATGTGATGTCCAATGAGCACCACAACTAAATATGTATGAACATCACAGATAGATATATGTTTGACTTCTGGTCCTAGCAACAACAAAGAAGGAAAGAAAATTTTGTATTTGATGGATAGGTATTCGTAGGATCTGAGAAATGCATCCCTTTCTTAATGATCTTCAAAAACGCATTCCCTCAAAAAGAACCTATATTATCTTTTGATACAGATTCTGAATATATTTTAAACTCCCTTTTTTGGGTATAATTATAGTTGTTGCCTTCCCATAAAAAAGACTGTGTTTGAAAAATTGAGTTACAGGCAAGAGAGAATATGACAGTGAATGCATTTGTGCACAATGTGTATTTTCTGAGTGAAACAATTATTTGAACAAATAGAAGCTACAATTCTTTTTAAAGAGTCTGCTTGGATTCCGAAACAAAACAGAGCCTTTGGGTTTATGGTTGCCCTGGTTAAGTTGTTTGTAAAGGTACTGCAGTTTTAGGAGGTACCATCTCTAAATGCCAATTTTGCCTTCACATGTTTGTACCCTTAAAGGTTAAATTACCCTGGGATAGGGCTTAGTTTGCGGGGTTTAGAGTTCATCTAGTCAGGAAATTGTAAATATAATGTTACATTTTCCTGTCACTTATCTTTCTACAGCTCATTAAATTCCAACTAATTGCATCTTCAGAATTCAGGCTCTTTATGTTTCTTAGCCAGCACCAGACTGAAATCTTAACACCCTGGTCGTTAGAGTTTTATTTACTTATCCAAGACTCTCAAAAGATCTTCGTTTAGGAATAGGCAGTTCCTGATTAATGGATATGACTTAGAAGTTTGAAAGGTAAATATTTCTAGTAAATCTACCTCATTTTAGCAGTCATCCTAATTACTTGTGGCATTTTCCTTAAAAACATCTTCTGATGGTAAAATATCAGTGGTAATGGTGACCAGGAAACTGGATTTGATAGATGTCTAATTCACCCGAAAAAATTTAACACTTAAGTGGGCCAGATTTTTCATCTGCTTAGTAGGAGTCTAAGCTTCCATCAAACCTGATGAGAAAGATCTGGCCTTGCTGACTCTAAGCTGATGTGATCACTTTTATCCCAAACCCTTTGAAGACAATGAAGCAAATGGCAGTTCCATTCCATGGAAAACTTCTGGGAGGAGAAAGTAGCTCCCAATGGAGCATGACCAAGGAGAGGGGAGCTAATCCTCAAACATTTGTTTTATGTAACTGTAGCATATAGATAAGCAACTGCCACGTTACAGGCAAATAAAAATAGTGTGCATTTCAAAAACCAATTTATACTGCAGAGTTCCTTATCAATTCAGTTTTCTTGTTTCGCTTATAATCCAGAAGTACGCTTCATTAAAAAATGAATTTTCTTATGAAGTGTACTTCTGTCTTTTTTTGGTTTTAAAGCAAGTCAGTGAGTAAAGAGATAAGGAAAATACCTATAACCTATGAAACAGAACTTTTAGGATTTTGACATATTTTCTTATATCCTTTCAATTTATGTTAGGATGAAATACTCCAGTGAGAACTAGTGTGTATTTCCCATATCTAATCAAGCCATTTGATAACGTAATTTGTGGTTGAAATCATTTGGTGAATACTATCATCATTTTTTGCAAGGATTTTATTGTTGCAAAAAATCGCCCATGTTCAAAATGTTAGAATATGGGTTTTTGAGTTTCAGCAACAGAAAAACTATAATCTATCGTCACTTATATACACAAGACCAGGGTGGCAAAGGAAGAAAGACAGTAATTGGCAATGCCACTTGGTATGTAGATTGCAGAGGTCTGGAAAACAGTAAGCTACAAATTCCTAGATAGATCCAGCCATTACCTGTGCTTCAGCTATGAAGCACAGGTTCAGAGTCGACATTGCATCAGTTGCGCCAGTTGACTTTGAAAAAGATCATTAGGGAAAGAGTGGGGAAATATTGAAAAGAATTGTATAGGTCCTCTGCAGTAGAATATCAGAGCACTTAGTCCTCTTTTCAAAATAGAAGATACATAGGAAAGGATAGAAAAAGATGACAGAAATGTCCTGAAAGATTGGACTATTGGACTAAATCATGGTCTTCAAAGCAGTGGTGGTCCATCGTAGTCCTTCCCACGAGGGTCTCAGGGATCGGGGGGCAGGAGTAGTAAAGTGTTTTTTTTTTAAAATAAATTTATTTATTGAATCACCGTGAGAGCAGTTACAAAGCTTTCAGGTTTAAGTCTCAGTCACACAATGATGAAACACCCGTCCCCTCACCAATGCACATTTTCCAGTACCAAAAACCCCAGTATATCCCCTATCCCTCACCTTTCCCCACTTGTGTGGCAGATGATTTCCACATTACTCTCTCTCTCTCTACTTTGATTACATTCAATATTTTGACACCAGACCCACCATTATTGTTTGAGACTTTACCCCAACACTCAGATCTGCCAAAAAGCAACATTAGACAATTTGTTTTCCATTGCTGATTATGAATAGCATATGATGTTGTGTGGCCATGGTAGTGGCCATGCGATTTTGGAATTCTAAATTTTAATAATTAAATCTGGAGGAATTTCTGCCAAAAGCTGCTGGATTCCGAGATTTTTTTTTTGTCTTTGGGTCACACCTGGCAATGCACAGGGGTTACTCCTGGCTCTGCACTCAGGAGTTACTCCTGGCGGTGCTCAGGGGACCATATGGGATGCTGGGAATCGAACCCGGGTTGGCCGCGTGCAAGGCAAACGCCCTACCCGCTGTGCTATCTCTCCAGTCCCCCGGGAATTTTTTTGAGTCTCTGGGATCATGGCTGTTAAGCAGCTTGATCAGGAGCCAGAGAGGCTATTCATGGGCGGCAACTCGGGGTCTCGTTGGGGTGGGAAAGGAAAGGGCCAGCTCCATTCCCATCCCGTGAGGCCCCGAGTGTCTCATCCCTGCAGCCCCTAGCTGACTGTTGGCCTCTGGAAGATGCCACCAGGGGGAACAGGCGGTAGGAAAAGTAAAGCTTTAATAATTTTAATTTAAGAAAAAAAGAAGAAAATACCAGTATTTAAGAGATGGATTGCCACTGGGACACTTCTGTGTTTTCTGTGTCAGAATGCAAAAATTGCATTTGGTTAGGTTTTCCTTTATGATTGTCACCATTCCCATTATCATTGGATGCTATTTCCCCTGGGATCTGCCTCCAGGCCCAGTGCTCTTTCCACTACCATCCCTTCTTCCTCCAGGTAGAGCAGAGATGCCCTCCTTCAGGGGCACTCAGCCCAGCTCTGTTCGATGCCAAGGAGAACGTGGCATTCATACACATCACAAGCAAAGGCTATGCTTCATCCCACGAGGCTTCTTTGTAGGATTTTCCTGCCTGTATTGTAGTTGCCCAGTCACACTCCTGCTGTGCACCACTTCGTGCCATCTATTAATTGGGTGCAACTCTCAAATCTTGTTGCTGGGTCATGGTCAACACCATAACACAGGTCCTGGTTTCTGTGCCCAGTGACACAGGATGCACTGAAAGCCAGAAGCTTCAACCACGCTTTTGAAAGATGAGCTCCGGGCAGGAGTCCTGGGCTCGTCCATCTTCATTTCCCTGCCTCCCTGTGCTCTTTCCACTCTGAATGCTCCTGCCTGTGTTTTCAGCCTCCCGACAGTCCCCACATCTGTGCCAGCGCTTTGCACAATTCTTTTGACTGCTTGACATTCTCTGCAAAGAAAAGGAAAAAGGATGCTTTGCTTAACAAACAAGGGGGAGTTGTGTTTTGGGAGAGAAGGAAGAAAAACCAAAAAAACTAATTGCAAGCTAATGAAGTGACTTCAATGAATAGCCCTATTGAGAGTGTGGGGAACAGACACCGTGCTTTCTAGATTAGAAACATAAAGAACACCAGGTAGATTTTTTGACCCCAGTCTTGTGTGGAAAATAACCTGTGCAGCTCGGGACTTGCCTTCTTTCTAGGGGGAGGTTAACCCAGCTTCTTACCTGCAGGTCGATACACCATGTAGGACTTAACGCTGGTCAAAGGAGCTCATCTGGCTCTTTGGATGAGTGACTATTTGTTGTAACTCTCAGCTCTCTCCTACAAGAAAGGCTAAAAGTAAGTTTTTTTCACAGAAAACTAGGACTTTTCTCAAGCTGGAAGGCAAATTTGTTATGGGAGTAAGAATGGCAATGGTCTTAGCCATTAGGTGGATGGGAGGCACGGGGGGTTCACAAATCATGCTCAAGAGACTCAAGGGTCCCATAGCAATTTCTGGCCAACTGTATAATGGTTCAAGGCAAGGGCGCAAGGATGCAATACTCCTCAGCTATGTAGTGCCAGGGATACCCAAGGCCTCCTCAGTGGTGCTGGAGGCCTCAGGGCTGCACTTCGTGATGTTCAAAGGGACTATGTAGTGCTGGAGGAACTCTCTAGACATGCACCCTAATCATTGTACTATCACCTTGGCCTCTCAAGACTTCACAGTAGACTGTACCTCATTGAATGCACTGCTTAGTGGATACTCCAAGGCCTCCTTTCCCTCTGTCCATGTTCTTTGTGAGCATCTGGAGAAACACCTTCAAATGGATACCTTTAGGGATTTTTCCTCTCACAGCAACTCCCCCCTACTTTGTTGATTCTCAAGGTGATTTCAGTGGCACTGCATTCTGCCAGGGTCTCAACTTTCCTGTTCTTTGCATGCACTTAATGGTAGAGTGATGTGTGTGCAGGAAGTTGAATGATGCTGATAGTATTGAAAAGGATAATGACTGGAGAATTGATGGCTTGGGGGTTTCCTGTAATTTGAGCCTACTTCCTGTAATAACTAACCAAGGGCTTAAGAACATATGCCACTTCTCCACATGAGGCATTTTCCAATTTTATTTTTCAATTTTCCAATTCAGCTCCATGAAGTACAGGTTGCTCTTCTAAGGGCAGCTGTTCTTGGAACTTACTTCCATCATTTGGCAGGCATTGAAAAAGAAACTGATTTTCTTTGTAGGATATACCAAACCCAAGGTGCACTCCTACTGTCTGATAAAAGTAGACTGCAAACGTGCGTATATGTCATTGGACTTTTTTTTCTAGAAAATATGTTAAAAGTGTTTTTAATTGGGTAGAATTAATTTCAAGAATCTATTTTCTTTCATTTATACATACAAAATGTCATTATATCGACATAGAATCAGGCTTAAGAAGTTATTGAGATGGGTAGGCTCTTTGTGCTGGGCCTCCAAAATCCAGGACTTGTGTTGTTAGACTTTCAGCTTATTTCAGTTAAACTAGGCACCTCTCAAGTCCTCACTAGTCACATGAGGCTAGAACTTGCTGTACTATGATTAGGTTTTGAGACACTCAAGACTCCAAAGTGATAAGTACTCAGATATCAGTGCCTCAATATCTTTATACTTTATTATAAATTCTAGCATTTCTGTTTGCTCTGTTTCACTGTTTCATGGTGAATTTCACTGTTTCACTGTTTCAGTGTGTGCAAATGTATACTTGTTAATTAAGTATGTGAAATGAAGTGAAGTTGGCTTCTCTGATCTTCTGGTCAGCTTTTAGTGGGGTCCTTTCATTGTCAAGTATGATGCCATTTTTTGAAATGACCCTAAGAGTGACCTTGAAACAACTAGGGAGCACATTCCTCTCTGGAGAGGGGTTAGTGGGCAGGCTTACCTGCTCCCAGGCCATTCTGGCTTTCTTAAATCGAGTTCTTGACCAAGGTCAGGAGAGACTTTGAAGGGGTGAGAAAGTTCATCAGAAAGGTGATAGGATGAGCCAGAAACAAGAATCAGAACAATGGACTTTTCAAGCTGTAGGAAAAATACTATTCTGGGTCCTTATCTAAAGCAATGCTTAATGTTCTGTTAGAAGTTAAATTTCTCTTGTTCCAAGAACCCTGGGTTAGAGCCATGGCTTTCTGGATACTTTTCAAGGTGATTCTGTTCTTGGTATGCTCTAAAAGCAAGTAAATTATTTAGATTAATGTTGCAGGAAGGCAGAAATAATTTTCTTTGGCCAAAAAACATTGTTCGCATAATCACTGGCCATTCACTCCAACTTATTGCTCCACTCTAATTTTCCTTTGTTTATATGGTTGAAATCAGTCAGAGGAGAATGGCAGGTACCTGGGGATGTTTATTCTTTTCCTCTCTTCCTTTGTCTTCCCTTTTCTTAAAAGGGAAAGCAAAACATGTCCCCTTTGAAGAGTGGGGACATGATTACAAAAATGATTGTTGTTTTTGTTCTAGGGTTACGTTATACTTCTCCCATGGTCTTCTCCAGGAAGACCCAGGAAACTCAAACTTCCTGAGTATTACAGCCTCACATTCATGCTAAATCACCAGGAAGACATAGACTCAAAGTATGAGCAATGGGCAACTGAAAGAATCAATCTTACCATTTCTTAAGTAATGCTCCACAGCTGAAGCTCAGATTTTCTTTTACAACTGAAATTTTGGAGCCCTTTTGGGAATCACACAATGTTGAGCTGGGTAATTCATTAAATTAATTATTTTCTGCTAAGAAAAAGGCACTGGTGGGTCATGCTAATTATGTTTTAGGCAATGAAGTCTCCTGCCTATGTTGGAATATGTAATAGAAGAATGATAAGTAAAATGGTCAGAAGAGGAAGTGTGGAGGGCCACTCTGTAGGAGTTTCATTGATTTAGCATCTGTAGGGAAAGCATCTTTTTAAAAAAAATTTTTTTTGATTAGTGAACAGGAGAGCATTCAAAACTAAGACAGATAGCGGCCAACTGGGAACACTGCAGCCTGGAATAGCTTAGGCTGCTGTTCAATCATTTCCCCAAACAGGAAACCACAAAATGTTAGAGATTAAGGTCACTAGATCATTGGGGAAAGAGCATAACTTTGTCTGCAAAGTATTATGATGGATTGTAAATGGGCCAAAATATAGGCATAAATCTTTCATCTGAAAAATGCAACAATAAAAATCCAGCCTTCTCACAAAAGCTGTTTGCTTTCCTGTTGTACGAAGAATCCAAAGCCTCCTCCTTCAGCATTTCTGTAATTTTCCTAGTAAGTAAGGGAGCTGTGAGGAAGAAACAGAGAAACATTTGGTGTCCTCTCTTAGTAGTAATAACATATGTGTTTCAGGTTGGAGATTCTTAAGGTTTAGACCAGAAAATGGCCCTTGTGTGATTTATTTTCAACCTTATGCATAATGTGGCAACAACAGAAATATATTACAATCTATATTTCTGCCCCAAACTCTGTCTTCCAAGTGTTTGTTTATAAAGGCACCAATAAGAGTGCAGTAGTCTTTCCCCCACCCCCCTCTGTTGCTTGACTCTCCCTAAAAAACCTGAAGTCAAAATCTGAGTTGACAGGATCTTCTTTAGTTAGTCTAGGGAAAGTTACCTTTGGTTAGTCCAGTTAGTTAACTTATAACTTCATGTGTATGAGTCTGGCACATTTTAAGCTGGAGATTAATTACCATCTGATTCTGTTCATTGGGCCTTTGCAAGGGAGAAATTTTCTTGCTGTGAGGGATCTCCATGAATAAAACTGCTGATTTATGTACATCCAGAGCCTGGACACATTTCTAGTATGAAATGTTGCAATGGCTAGAATTTTAAAAGGTATAAATGAGATTGACTGCAGTTAACCACTTTTCTAAGGAAAACTTGGGAGGATGGAGGAGTAAACTTACCTTTCTTCTGATCATTCTGTTTTGAGAAGGTAACAAATAACTGAGAGCATTAGGAGGTCAATAGTCACATCCTTTTATGCCGGTACCCTGGCTTCCTGGTCTTCAGCCTTCCCATAAATATTGGATTTCAAACAAGTGGAGATTTCATATGAGCAGATTAAATAAACAAACAAAATGCACTCCATGTGCCCTGTGCACACACTCTTCTCCGACTCAGACAAAGGCTGCTTCCCTTTCATTTCAGATGGAAGTAAAATTTAGCTGCTTGCAGGTCCAGGAAGGAAATGAAATAAATGAATGGACTTGGATTAAGAACTATTGATCTTTCTCTTACACCATGGCAAAGACATGGCTACAGAGAAATATGTTTCTCTTCTAAGAAAAACAAAAGCATAAGCATTGAGTAACAGCAACTGCCCTGCTCGTCTGGGGGGCTAATCTCCCATTATTGAAATGCTGGCATTTAATTGAAACAACACCACCATCATGATGTAGAGGAGATGAATGTATCTGCAAACTCACTACCAGCCTCAGGCAGCCAATTTAAAACTTCTGTACTCCATTACACAGATTTATTTTTTGGTTTATTCCAAATAAAAAGTAAACAAAAAATTGATCAAAACCTGTTCTTCAGGTTATAGGAGAATTTTTTTACATCCCACATCTTACTTGGCCATCCCAGACTCTGAGATGTAGATACTGCACCTTCTAGAGGAGAAAATTAAGGCTCAGTGTGAGCCGATGGCAGGTCTAAGGCTGCACCATTAGCAGAAGGCTTGGACATCAAGCAGAACTGGAGCTTAAGGCTCTGACTACATGTGCCATGCAACTTTCATAAGCCCCAGCTGTTTGCTTTGTGGAGTTCTTGACCCAATGTAGTTGTATTATAATTCTAACTTGTGAGGACTAGAGAGATGACTCAAAGGGCTGGGACACATATGTTGTGTGTGGAAGCCCTGGGTTCAATCCTTAGCACTTCCCTGATTCACGAGGATCATGTCATGTCAGGTGGCCTCTGGGTACCACTTGAATATGCCTTCTTCTATCCCCCACCCCACCAAAAAAATGAGACATTTCTAAATTTCACATCCTACATCACCACTCTAATCCTTAGGTAGCATCTCATCTAGATAATGATGACTGTTATGAAAGAGCTGAATGTAGTGAAAGTAATATGAGCAATATTAATTGAACATTTGCTATATGCCAAGGATGCAAAAAAACGTACATGTGTTATGTTATCCTTCTAATGACCTTCTGTTACATGTACTTTTTATTTGTACCATTTAACAGAAGAGGAAACCTAGACTTTAGACAGGCTCAATATGCTAATAAAAAATCTTGCTAATGAGACTAGAGAAATAGTACAATGGGTAGGGTGCTTGTCTTGTATGCAGCTAAACCAGATTCAAGCCCCAGTACTGCATATGGTCCTCTGACTACTGCCAGAACTGATTCCTGAGTGTAGAGCCAGGAGTAAGCTGTTACTGCCATCAGGTGTATAACCCTCAAACCTAAAGCAAAGAATATTTTTTACTAAATGGTGGAGATAGAATTCCAACCCAAATACAGGTGCCAGAGATGTGGATCAAGTGGTAGAAACTATATCATGCGTGTTTGAGGTCCTCAATTTGATCCTCTGCACTGCATGTAGGGTCATGCAGTACAGTGCTCAAAGCAATCCCTGAGCATTGCCACGTATAGCCATGATGGCTTCAAGCACCACTGAGCTGATCTCATTGTTCTCGCTGTTCCCCCATGATGATAAAAACAATAACAAAAAACTGCCACCAATACTGTATGTTTAATTATAAACTTATAAACTATATTCTTATCCTTTAACCTAAAGAGTCACACATACCTTTAGATTAGCTCCTGGCATGTAGAATTGCAAATATAGATTAAACCACTTGTTTAATATGCTCTTTTTGGGGTAGTGACCTCAGGCAGTGGGGCAGAGAGGCTGAAGCCCAAACATAGGATCCAGGCCCATCTGAACTTGAATCTCAGTTGCCAGTTGGCTCCCTTCCCTGCCCCTCTGCCTTCAGGCACCAAAAATGGCATTAGCATGCAAACACCTGCCTTCTGGGGGTGTTAATGAAATCAAGGGCTTGAAATGCTTTAGCACAATTCCTACAACACAAGGCAAAATATGCGAGAGATCTATGATTTCAAAGCTGGCCTCTTTACCATACATCTCAAGCATTCAAGGATGGGAAAACTCACAGCATGCTTGAATCCCATGATCACGACTAAAGTTCTTTTTAAGGGAGTAATTTATGAGCTCATGGCTCTAGTTACCAAGAAAAGACTGCTTAGATGCCCAGTGTGTGTAAAATCAGTAGCGAAAGGCATGTTATTTCAGGCATTTGAATATATAGAGTTCAGGTTTATCCTGGCTGGATTTCTTTCCACTCTAGGCCTTTGTGTGAAAGAGTAAGATTAGTAACCATGCAGTTGACATAAAAAGATCATCGCATATTCTAAAAGTTTATTTTAGAAGAACTTTGTTGAGTTTTCCAAGTAATTTAAAATTATCAACTGGCTTGAAAGGGAGGAGGAACTAACTCTCATTGAGCCCTCCAGATCTGTGCTTGTTGGCTCTTTATTTCTCACAGCAATGAGGTGCAGGTCTTAACCTAAGTTTTTGTGTACAAAACAGGGCCTGGAACTCATGAGGGAATTTCTTACCATGAGCTATGTGAATTACTGGGTCATTGGTGTATGCATTTAGATTTCATTATTACACACACACACACACACACACACACACACACACGTACGTATATAATTTGGGGGCCACACCTAGAAGTACTTAGGGCATACTTATTCCTGGCTCTGCACTCAGAGATCACAGCTAGTCAGGCTCAGGGACCATGTGGGGTGCCAGGGATTGAGCTCTGGTCATCCAGGAGTAAGGAAAGCACTCTACCCACTATATTACTATCTTCCCAGTCCAGATCATGGGATCTTATCAACAAAACACTACTGGTTATGAGAAGAATTAATTAAAAGATATAATTAGATATGATTAAAGTATAAAAGGAGTTATTTGGAAGATATGATTAGTCACAGAATTCATGGGAATAAGAAACTGAAGGACTGGAATAAGGAAAAATTAGGATCAGAGAAAATTCTGGAAATCCAGCTAGTAAAATTTGGGTGCATCATATTGGAGATTTCTGTGCCATTCTGCCCACAATTTAGATTCTAAAAAGAACATTTGTGTGCCCTCAGTTGGGTCATGTGTTCATCTCCTACATAGGGGCCAGAACTCTGTGAGTGATGGTGCCCACTAGGTAATGGGAATGTCTTTAGCAGAAGGGAGTCTGGACAGCAGATGGGCCAGAGCTGCAGTCACCATAAGCCTCCACACAAAGCATTTAGAGAATGGCATTGACTGTATATTCTGCATGCTGCTGACAAAGAAAAATAGTGAAAAACTAAAATAAAAGAAGGACATTTACATGGAATCTCACTCAGACTTGGAGATCTGGGAGGACAGACCTGGAGATCAGTCTAAATCATATCCCATGGCGTCTTTGCTGAAGGAAGTTTGAAAGAAAGATGGGAGAATGGAGAAAGAATATAAAATTCTAAAACCTAGGATTAGTTATAGATTATATTTCTTAGATTTTATTACCTTTGAGTCAGAATGTCTTTAGTTACCAGGGAGGAAAGGAAAAGAAAACTAACAGCTTTGTACAGATTTCAGAGAAGGTGACATTTAGTTGGCCATTGGTTCTTTCTTGCCCATCAGCAGATACTTTAAAGTGAAATATTTAGTTAAGATGGAGTCTTGGTTCAAGATGAAGTCCCATCCATCAATTTGAATGTCCCTTTTTACAGTGTAAGGCAATTCTGTGAGTGTCAGGCACTGAACGGTCTGGGAAGAGAACTTAATGAGTCTCTGCTCAAGGGGTTGGTACTATTCTATGCTACTTACTGACGCCCTGTAACAGAAGTAAGGCATCCGCCACCAGCTGAATGATGCCTTTCCGCACATCATCATTCACCAAAGCAAAGTGCAAAGTGACTGAGAGATGTCACCAGGGTTGGACACACAGGCTACAATTGTTTCTGAACTGAAGATGTGAACTACTTGCCAGACTCAGCCAATTCTTGGTTTCCAGGGGTTTTGTCTGCATCTAGCGGGTAGGGTGTTAGTCTTGCACACAACTGACCCAGGTTCGATTCTTCCATCCCTCTCGAAGAGTCCGGCAAGCTACCGAGAGTATCCACCTGCACAGCAGAGCCTGGCAAGCTCCCTGTGGCACATTTGATATGCCAAAAACAGTAACAACAAGTCTCACAATGGAGACATTACTGGTGCCCGCTCGAGCAAATCGATAAACAATGGGAGGACAGTGCTAGCTTCCATGAGTCAATGAATGCTTGTTGATCTGCAGGACATGAGTTTAAGGAGTTCTAGGAAAGTGGTTAGAAGTCCTGGATCTAGGAATTATTATCTGTCATCTCATTATGTCAGAATATCCTTAACAATAAGCTGGAGGTGGGTATTTTAACACTTCTCCTGAAACAATTTGATTCTTAAGTCATATGTGCACTTTGAAAAGTAAAGAAAGTAAAGAACATAACAAAAATGTTTTTCTCATCTCTGTTTTTTGGCAGCATCAAGGAAAAAAAGCTTGCTATTTAAATCGCCTGATGCCATTTTTATAAATTCTTAAATTCTAGGGTGAAATTTTACTATCATTTGTTAATTAAAGCTAGACTTATTACCTAGATAGATGTCATGAATATTTGAAAGCTGGTAATAGTTACATTAGCACAAATTATTCTTAAGTAAAGACACATGTTTTGCTAAACTGAGGTGTCCAACCTCTTAAGGTTGTTTCAATTGTTTTCACTATAAAGAGCACTATAATCACATTTATCAAAAATAAAAATTAAAAATAGTGACATTAAAACAAATCACCAAAACTTCAGCTACTTAGTTATTAGTATTCTGAAGTATTGCTCTTTGAAGTTTAAACCATGCTTTTAAAATTATAGAGGACAAGTCAGTGGAATCAGTTTTTTGTTTCTTTAAATAAGGTTTTGTCCTCATGTGTTTGCATGATCATCTGTTTTAGTATGCTAGTCCATCTAAGTAATAAGATAGAAGAAAATGTTTTTAAAAGAATGCCTTTTCTCCTCAATTGTGACCTGATCAGAAAGGAAAATGAGGAAACTGGGTGTATAGGGATGCTGGAACCCAGTTCTAAACAGCCCTGTGTTTTGGTATTTTGCTCAAGTCCATACTGACTGTAAAATTGTCACTTAAAGCTGCATTCATTTTTGTCCCTGTCCTTAGACCTTGTTGCTTAAAATACCAGCAGTTCTCAGGGGGAGTTTTGCCCCAGACTGTCTCAGTTTTAGCATGGAAAATCTTGCATCCTGGGAAACTTCTCAATCCAGGGCAAACAGGGACAACTGATCACCCTCCCCAAAAGAAGTGGGAGAAATGTGCAGATTCTGCAAGATTGGCCAGTCTGTTGAGGTCTTGTTCTGAACTTTCTTACTCTCAGCATATGCCCTTTACTGCAGATACACTATGTTCCCAGCTGCCTCTGCGTCCTGGGATATCTCACATCCTCACCCAGCTGTAGAAACACCTGAACATCCCTATGGGGGAAGATGAGAGTAAATGGGTTGTTTAGATTAAAATAAAAGCTCTGAAATTTCTATAATTGATGCTGGCAGTCTTAAGTAACTGCTTGGAAAACAGTTATGAATCCAACTTCCTTTTTTTTTTATTGTATTTGACTTAGAAATCAAAGGTATTTTCCTCAGTTCGCGAAGGAAAGAGTTCCATTTGCCCCCAAAACAGGCTTTCTGTATAGCACATGCCCAAAATTATGCAGCTCCATTCTTTATTATCTTATTCCAGAGAATTAGTGTTGTTTATAATGAATCTTGGATAACAAAGGAAACATCTCATAGATGGGCTTCATTTCAATTCTGTTCAACAAATATGCACTCTAATGCTTTACATACAAGCCAACTTTTGCTGTATTCTGTGTATTTTACTGTCATCCTTTAAAGACGAAAAATTCAGATCAATTTTAAGTTCAATGGTACTTGTAAGATAGCAACAAGAGGCTCAGAAAGATGCAAACTTTGTTTGTGTAGTGGCCATGGTGGGGTGGGGGTGGGGCATGACCAGATACTGTGGTGCATTTGCTTGTTAATCAGATCTTTTCACTGAATTCTAGAAGCGGAATTACTTTAAAGATGATTATCTCTGTTAATCAGCTATAATCAGGTCTTCCTAGAATGGTAAAGTATATAAGCCTTGTTCACTGGTACAGATCATTTATAATTGTTTCCATACTCTCGGCAAAACAGCTGTAGGAGTTTTGTTTGGCCCATAAGGACTCAAAGTCTTTGAGACAATTTCTCTCTATAAACAATGCAAATTTTGTATTTGGGTTGAGGGTTGTTTTTTTTTTTTTACATCGATCAGGTCTTTTCCCTTCGGGTTTCTGTTGAGCAGAGTGAGGTGGTGAGAGCAGGACTGGGAAACATGAAAGACCCCCTGTTCCTGCAGCAGAGGCCCTGGGCTCTTTCATCTCAGGCTGAGCCCTGGCCCACTGCTGCTTGAGGATTTAGAGTGTGTAAAAGTCCTTGGCTTTTTAATTATGTGTAAGCCTTTTAAGAAGCCTATAGCAGGATGGCAGAGAGGGAAACATATGCAAGTGACATATTTTATATCCAATTGAAGGAGTCAACCAAAGGTCTTCCCTGGGGCCAATCCAGAGCCTCCAAATAGATCAAAGGTGGCGTGGAGGGAGTTAAGGAAAATCTTTGTGTTAGTTTACCTTGTGAGAATTAATATCATGTGAGGTGTAAGAAAGAAAAATAGCCTATGAAGAATAGAAAACAAATGGGGTAAATGATTCAAAATGTTGCCACCTAAATTGATCAGTTATATTCATTTTTGAAATATTTATTCCTTATAGATTAATATGTGCGCATTTTATACATTGATCATATCTATAAAAGAACATTGTATGACTTAAACCCGATCCTGAACTAAATTAAAACTAAATTTTAAAAAAAAGTTAAAATGCTGTGCAGGATCCTTTTCTAGTTCAGTTCATGAATGTGATGATTGGGTGTTCACACACTAAAATGCATATATATATATTTTCATCTTTAAAAGACTTTCATCTTTAGCATGATTATGATAAGCATTTTGTACATGACTTTGCGACTCAATCATATATTTTGATTTATTTTGAAAAGGTAAGCACTTTATGCATGACTACTTTCAGACACTCAAATTATAAAAAATTAGTGATTCTCTAGTAAAGAAAAAGATGAGCAGCTCCCTCAGATTTCACGGACAGAGCAAGAAAGGAGAAGAAAACTATAAACTAATCTCATTTATGAATACCTGTATGAAATTCCTAGATATTTTCAGTGGTTTGACAATATTATAAAATTCTAGTAACATTGTTAATGCAGGATGGATATGTCATTCCGAACATTATCCTTTCCAAAATCCAACATGCCATTTCGTTGGTAAAGAAGGGAATAGTACCCGGCCCAGACAAGGTCAGACCCAAACACCTGAAGAACCTGCCGTCAGTACTCATCAATACACTAGCTTGACTCTTCACATGCTACCCATCTGAATGCAAGGTTCCGTCCCAATGGAAAACCAGCAGGACTGTTCTATAGTACAAGAAGGGAGACATCCACAACATTGGCAACTATCACCCAATCTTCCTATTGTCTGTCGTCTACAAGCTATTCACTTGAGTCATCCTGAATAGGATTGTCAGAACACTAGATGAAGGACAACCATGTGAGCAAGCCGGGTTCAGTGATATCGTCCATATCCACATGGTAACCAAGTACATTGAGGATTCTCAATGGAGTTCAAGATGCTGCTCTGTCTAATGTTCATTGATTTAAAGAAGGCCTTTGATTCTATTGAAACTGAAGCAGTCATCGAAGCCCTAGTCAAACAGGGCATTCAAACTCAATATATCAGAATCCTTTGTGAGCTATATTATGGAATCACTACCAGGATCTCACCATTCTACAAGGAAGTGATCATCCATGTTAAGAGAGGGGTTCAGCAGGGTGATACCATTTCACCAAAACTTTTCAGAGCCATCCTCTAGAACGTCATGAGACAACTGGAATGGGAAGGAATGGGAGTGAAGATAGATGGTCAGCAACTACACCACCTCCACTTCATTGATGACATCGTTCTAATAACACCAAACATTAGCCAAGCTGCACAAATTCTGGCCGACTTCGACTGTGAGTGTGGAAAGATCAGACTACAGCTGAATCTCATGAAGACAATGTTTATGAGAAACGGACTAGTTCCTGACGTTCCATTCTCTCTCAATGGAATGAACATCTCCGAATGCAACAGTTATGTGTACCTAGGTCGAGGTACACATAATGAATGACCTGGCACCTGAGTTGTGCAGGAGGAAGAGAGTGGCTTAGAACACCTTCAAGAGCATCAAAGAAATAGCTAAGAGGACAAAGAACCTTCGGCTTCAGTCAAAGAACACATCTCTTTGATTCCACTGTTCTTCCTGCATTAACATACGCCTCAGAGACCTGGGCCCTATGAAAACAGGATGAGAACGCTATTTGGGTCTCCCAAAGAGGAATCGAAAGAGCTATGCTTGGAGTATCATGCTTCACTCAAGTGAGAGAAAGAATCCGGTTCAAACCTCCATCGACGATCAAGAATCAAGGATGCTGTCTTGTTTGCCAAGGCATCGAAAAATCAGATGGGCTGGACACGTAATGCGATTTGGAGACCGCTGGACTGGAGCCATTACCGTCTGGATTCCACGGGGCATCAAAAGATTGCATGGCCGCCCATCTACAAGATGGTCAAACTTCTTCATCAAGACCCTGAATGATCGGTTTGAGGCTCTTCGTGTTCCTGGAGAGAGCAGGTGCCATTGGGCTACACTAGTGCGTGACAGGGATGAACGGAGATGTTACTGGTGCCCACCCATAAGGGGATGTCAAGTGATCAAATGATCAAGTGGTTGTTAATTTAATCTTACCTCTGATTACCTCCTCCACTACCTCCACTACCCAGCCGCTGCCACGCTTCAGGATGCTTCTTGGATGCTCGGTCCGAGACTCACACACGAGTGAAGCCCCACAGAACCAGGCAAGCGGAACTCTGTGACCTTGGACTCCAGGCTCATGTTCCATTACCTCTGATTAATTATGGAACTTTTAGATTGTGCTCAAACTTTTTATTATAATAAGATTTAAAAGAGTTATATAATTTAAAATTTTCTGTAGGCTTGTTTTCAGAAAGTTTCAAAAATCAGGATTTCTGAACCAAGTAACATTTTAGTCTTTGTGTTAGAAATTAACCATTGCCTTCCCAAAGAGAATTAACATTTTATTCTAAATGGCATTTTCACAACTTTGTAAGCATTATTATCTTAATTCTTTGCCAAGCAAATTGAAAATCAATTTGGGAGAGAAGATATAAGTACCTTCTACAATTGCAAAATTATTTCCCCATCAACTTATTTTCTCTATAGTATCCATCAACTTGGTGGGGAGGGAGGGACTCATCTCCATGATAAGTGGCTTTCCTATTTAAGAAAAGAGGCTCAGGGCCAAAGAGATAGTAAAACACGTAAGACCTGTCTTCCATGTGGCTAAGCCCAGTTGAACCCTGCTACCCCAAGCCCTAGCAGGAGTGATCTCTGAGCACAGAGCCAGGAATAAGCCCTGAGCACTGCCAGGTGTGACCCCAAAACACAAAATTAAATTAAACAAAAACAGAAGCTACTGAAAGTGGCCTTAAAAATATAGTTACCAAGTCACACATCAGAGACACTTGCATGTGTCTGCATTCTTCAGTAACTCGCTTCTGAAATGTATGCAGAAGGAGAGAGCAAATATGAATGAAAGACATCAAGGGAATTCCCAGTTTGTCAGCTACTGAGGTGCCTAAAAAGAATTAGTGGAATGCAGGCTTTTTAAAAAAAGTTTTATTAGTGAAACACAGTGAGGTACAGTTGTAGACTTACAAATTTTTGTGCTTGGGTTTCAGTTATACAATGATCCAGTACCCATCCCTCCACCAGTGCCCATTCTCCATCATTTACATTTTTTTAAAAATTTTTGTTAGTGAAACACCATGAAGTACAGTTGTAGATTTACAAATTTTTTTGCTTGGGTTTCAATTGTGCAACCAAGTATACAGCCATCCTGAGCTTTACTCAATGTAACCACAGTCCAAGAGGTCTGTGCATCTGTCTGTGCATCCAGCTACAACCTATATCTTCCCAAATGCTTCCCCAACCTCATGAGACCTTTCTGCAGATTCCTACAAATAGCATAGCTTCGGGAAGGATGGCAATGGTTGAGACCAGCCCTGGGTTTATTTCAGGCTGGTGTATGTGACCCCTGGAAGAAAATGTCAGAAACACAGACGTGCCCCAGGCCCTCTCTCTCCATCCCTCCCCCCACCCACCCACTAGCACACTGGCTTCCCCTGTGGAATCCTACACTAATTCCTGTTCCCATTTCATTTCAGGTTCTAATCTACAACGGCCAACTGGACATCATTGTGGCAGCGCCCCTTACAGAGAACTCTCTGATGGCAATGGACTGGAAAGGAGCCAAAAAATACAAGCGGGCGGGCAGGAAAGTTTGGAAGATCTTTAAAACTGATAAAGAGGTGGCTGGTTATGTGCGGCAAGTGGGTGACTTCTGTCAGGTAGGAGACCCTTCGTGACACATGGAAATGGGAGACAAAGCTTGAAACCGAAGTCCGATACAGGAAAGGCATGACTGACCTCATCCCCAATCAAATCATGTCTTCTGTGGCTCCACTTTCCACAAAGAACAGCAGTTGGAGTTTCTAAAAGATTATTATGGTTTCTGTTGGCTTTTAATTTCCCTTTAGAGTTTTGAACCCAATTTGTCAATACTGAAAATATCTACATCGGGCCAAAGAGATAGAATAGAAATAAGTCACTTGCCTTGCTTGCAGCCAAGCTCAATTCAATCCTGGCGGTCATATGTGGTTTCCCTAGGCACCACTAGGAGTCATCCCTGAGTGCAGACCCATGAGTAGGCCCTGAGCACCATCAGATATGGGTCAAAAACAAACAAAACCAAAACTGAGATTATGTTTGGGATGATATTAAAAGTTTATATCTAATCTGGAAGTGCCAATACTTGTATAAAATCAGTATTCAAAGCTATGCACGTAATATCTATCTTTGATTTTCTCTATTGCACTTTATAGTTTTTCTATATAGAGGCATATCTTTTGTTGCATAATCCAGTATATTTGGAAGTGTTTTTGTGGAAGAAGGGGAACCTCTAAATGGTGATTAGGAGATCTGGGGACCCCACCAATGATTCACAGCCAACCGAGCCTTACGTTCAGCACAAGGGTCTGAGGATATGATGCTGTCCTCTGTCTTCTCAGTGATGGGGAGACTGGAACACTCCAGCAGTGCTGGGGGCTTCCAGCACCACAGCCAATAGTGCCTGGGGGGCCATGTGGTTCCAGGAATCAAACCCAGGTGTCTGCTCTACAATCTCTGTTCCCTTGGCAGAGTTGTTTGTTGTTGTTTTATGTTATTGTAAATGATACAACTTGAACAGGTATCATTGGCTAACTGTGCAATTGATTTTTATATTTACTTTGTGTGCAGTAATCTTACTAAATTCACTAATACTAGTCATTTGTAAATTATTTTGAATTTTCTACATATATAATCATAATCTATGAGTAGCAAAAGTTCTACTTCTTTCTCTTTGGTACTTAAACTGATTTCTTTCCTTTCCCTTAGACCTCTGAGACTTTTATGATACTGTTGACAAGTGGTAAAATGATTTTTTGTTTAATCTATCTCAAAAAGGTGCTAATCATTGGGATTTGCTTGCTAATGTTTTGTTTAGAATATCTGTATCTGTGTTATTAAAAGAAATTTATCTCTAATTTCCCTTTCTTACACTCCCTCCTCTTTGAATTTTGGGAATGGGGTTATTCTGGTCTCATAAAATGAGAAAAGCTCTATTTAAGTTTCCAGCCTCTCAGCCTCCTCTTTATGTTTGGTTTGGTCACCTCCTAGCCCCCTAATCTATTAATCTCTGATGTGTCAAAACCACAGAATGTCACACTCACTCAGTTTGTGGCTCTCTGCAAGCCCGACTCCCTATGGCAAGCAGAATAATAAGCCTCAAAAAGGCCTTATCTTAATCTTTGGAAACTGAATATGTTGTATCTTATGGAAACAAGGAATTCAGGCTTTATGTGGAAACAAGTTTGCTGGTCATCTCACGCAGGGATGGAGAGATACCTCTAGATTATGCTTGCAGGACTAATGTGGTCACCAAGATGCCTGGAAGTAAAAGAAAGAGTCTGATGAATCAGACCCAGAGAAATAATTGAAAATGCCAGCACTGAGGAAGTGTGTTTCCTCTATAGCAATGGGTTCCGAGTGTCTACACCTGTGGACCAGCACCAAGCGGTGGAAAACTACTATGTGAAATAGCAGGAGATTTTTCACAACTAGCTGGAAATTTCTGTGGGTTGACACCAATCCACAGAACAACCAGTGAGAAGCACTTCTCTCGAGGCCCCAGAAAGCACATAAACAAATTCTCCTCAAGAGCTCCATAAGGAATGGAGGCCTGCCTACATCTTAGTTTTAGTCAATGAGACAATTTCAAATGTCCAATCTCCTGGTTATGAGATAAGAAATTGATGCCATTGAAAGCACTAAATTTGCGGTAACTTTGTCTAACAGCATTATGAAACCCTCATGGCCCGGCTGCCTTGACAGATTTTTCAGTACTTGCAAATAGATGTGTTCTGCTTTTTGTCCTGCTCCTACTGTTTTCCTTAATAGGAAGTCTGAAATCAACAGGTTTTTTGCAAGTATAGAATGGAGCACTTGCTAACTGACATTTAATAAGATATCATGCCTATTTTCAATGTTAGAGTGCAGATTCTTAACTTCTCTTTCAGTAACATTCCATTGATCAATATATTAATTTTCCTAAAATTTTTTCTTCTTGGTCAATTAAGGCTGCTTTCTTTTTTATGTCTATTATTATTATTATTGTAAATATAATTTTTCTGATAAAAATTGTTTCATTAGTTCAGTATTTAATAATTCTGTGATCCATATTAACTAGTTAGAAAATGTGATCCATATTAACTGGTTAGTGAATCAGTCGAAAATGTGCCGTGATGTGAAAAATAACAGAGATAATTTTTGCTTCTTAAGCATGAAAAAGTTCCAGACATTATTAAAGTTGCTTTCGGGTTGTTATCAGAACACTTCTGGATAATCTATGACATCTTTTCTGTTTTAAACAATAGCAAAAGACTCTGAGAAGGTAACAATTCTGTCATTTAATGATAGGATTGGAATTTAAATTCTATATAGTTTGCTCCCATAGTCTATTTGCCTGTATTGGTTCATAACCTTTAATATTTCACTGTCAGTGAGGTGAGAATATTAGATTAAATATAATGGAAAAACTCAGGGAAAAATTTCCAGATCATTGAAAATACTTGTTAGACATTCCTTAGGTATAATAAAAGAGAGTTGATTATCGATATTCTTGAGATTCTAATTTTAACCTCCAGGAACATATTAGAGTGCGATAATGCTTTGCCTGTGGCTAGAATTGAAGAAATATTCCTCTAGGAATGGAATGCTTATGTTCTTTTTTTTTTTTTTGGTTATGTTCTTTTATTTCTAACTACAACCTCCCATTCACTGACCAGATGACTTGACTGCTATAGTATCAGCAAACTGAATTTGAGAAAGTTTCTTTGATGGACAACTTTTATTCAAGTGAGAGAAGTTAGGAAGGTAGAAACTAAGCAATTAAATACATTATTAATTCAAATAATGTCAGAAAATAAAACTGGCTGATGTGAAAGTCCACAAGGAGTCACTGGTACAGAGGGTCTTTTGGGTGGTGGGGCCAGGAAGCTTCAGTCCAGGGGAGGAGGAGGATGTAAAGCAGCTACACAGACATGGGCCGGGGTTGTACTGGGAGCTGTACCAAGGGTATAAACAAGCTGATGTTTGTGGAGGGGAAGAACCATGGTTGGATCTGTAAGTCTGAGGAATGAAAAAAGAAATGGAAAGGTTGGAGATAAAGCTGAAAAATTGGCAGTGACCACGTCATGGTCATGTGGGACTGTGTGTGGATGCAATTGAAGACAGGAAGAAGAAGGAGGAGAGAGAGAGAGAGAGAGAGAGAGACAGAGACAGAGACAGAGACAGAGACAGAGACAGAGACAGACAGAGACAGAGACAGAGAGACAAAGTCAGTAACTTCTGTAACTTCTTCAAACTTCACCCAGTAGATTGAGCTGTGAACTAGAGGTCCTGACTTCTTGTCCAGTTTGGTTTCCCTGCAAATTTCAATTCTGCATGCAGTCATGGACTCCTTTTCCCCCAACTGTCCTGTGCCTCAACATGCAAACCCTTCAAACCCCTCAGTGGGATCTTTACCCTTACAAGGATAAAGATTTCCTTGTTGCCACTATCTTTCCATTGAGTCGAGTATTTTGCTTCAGTCACTAAAGTTGTTACCTCAACCACTATTATTATGTGTTTGTGAATAATAAACCAAATTGTATATATTTCATTATATGTTTGTATGTGTTTATACCTGTGAATACATGTGTGTATAACATATACAGCAACAACATAATGTAGTGGTTTAAAATGTAAGTATCTGAGTCCAAAGACCCTGGTTTGCATTCAGAAACTTTTCACCTCCTTTTATCCTGATTAAATCTTGTATAAAATAGAGGACAGTGGCAAAACTGACATAATTCTATCTCCAAAAATTCCTGTGTTCAAGCTCTGACCTGTGATAAGACTATTAGAAGAGAAGGACCTATAAGGATGTAATTAAGCTTAGATAAATTCATAGATAAACTGGTAAGCTCCCTGTGGCATATTCGATATGCCAAAAATAGTAACAATTCTCACAATGGAGAGGTTACTGGTGCCCACTCAAGCAAATCAATAAACAATGGGAGGACAGTGCTACAGTACTAAACTCATAATACTGGGGCCCTGATTCTGTATTGTTATTGTCCTTACAAAATGAGACCCCAGAGAGCTCACTTGCTTTGTCTCTGCACCTGAAGAAGTGGAAGGCCACCATCTGTCAGCCAGAAACTCAATAAGCCAGCACTTCCGGCTTTAACTTCAGCCCCCAGAAGTGTGAGACACACAGTTCTGTTCCTTAAGAACAATAATTCACGGTGTGGACCGAGGCTGGTTGCAATTTCATGCGACTAAGCTTAGAGCAGGTCCCAACTCTTCATGCTCACTGGGATTAGTGCTCTGCACCATTGTACGAGCAAATCTGAAGCAAAAGGGAAATGTTCAAGAGTGAACGTCAAGAGCTCAGTAAATGTTAGGTTCCAAATCAAGCCAGAGGGGACAGTTGGAATCACTCGGTTCAGGCCATTAAGGACCCACAGGAATGTTGAGCGGCTGGGGATCAGCGGACACGTCTCTAATCCTCTGTCTGCTGCCCTGCATTCTGATGAGAATCGCACCAGGCACACTCTGAGACGCCTTCAGGCCCCCCTGCCTCCACCACCTGTTCCTGTCTGTCTCCTGAACCAGCACAGACACTGCTCCGGTGGCTTCCACGCCACATGTGTCCCGCTCAGCTCTGCACAAACCGTCCGGTTCAGGAGCAGATTGAGCTGCAGGCCTCATTGGCAAAGAGGTGGGGAGAGGGATTGGCCGCCTCTCTGAAACTTGCAGCAAATCTCACACTCAGCCCGCTGACTCCTCTGGTGAATGCAAAACACATTTGGAGATGAAATGACACTTCTCTGGCTGCCAGGCAAAGGGTAACCAAAGCAGCCAGGCCCACATATGTTTGTGATAGCTAGTGTTTTACCACGCAGCAAGGGATCTGCATTTTATGTAGGTGATGTTAAAATGTTGGCATGGCTCCTTTTCCCGCCCCCCCCCCCCCAATCTCATCTCTGTGCAGGGATGTGGATGGTGTAGAGGGGGGTGGTCGGGGCTGGGGAAAGCATCACAAAGGCATTCTCTGAGTCTGGGACTGAAGAAACTGTCCAAATGTCAAGTGTCTGATAGGGAAAGAAATGAGCCTTTGCTGAGAGGACTTGCTATTCAGCATCAGACACACAAAACAGAAGCACGGGTATGTGTCTGCCAAGAAAGAAACCTCACTCTGCCAAACTCCACAGCTCTTAATTTAAAAATCGAAACCAAAGGAGACTTGTCTCTGGATGGTTCCCTAAAATGTCCACTTACAGGAATGACAGCACTCCCGAAGGAGCAGCAGAATACCAAGAGGGGGAGCCATGTTCCCCAAGCTTTCCCGCAAGGGCTGCTGGGAAACCAAAGGCCGCTCTAGCCCATCTCCAGAGACCAGGTGAAAAATCAAGGCTGTTTGTTGGTCGTGTTAGGCCTGGCTTAGAGGGGAGCTGCCTCTGCCTCGATGCCGTTATAGTCAACAGACACAGCCTCCAGACTTTACCCAGGGCCGTGGACTTATTCTGAGTCACTTTTTCTTATAAGATCTGTTAGGATTGAAGGGCTAGAGGGATAGCACAGCGAGTAGGGGGGTAGGGCGTTTGCCTTGCACGCGGCTGATCCGGGTTTGATTCCCAGCATCCCATATTGTCCCCCAAGCACCACCAGGAGTAATTCCTGAGTTCAGAGCCAGGAGTAACCCCTGTGTATTGCTGGGTGTGACCCAAAAAAGAAAAAAAAAAGATGCTAGGATTGAGTTGAGTTATTGATGTCTTAGCTAAAAGGTAAAGGACCTCCCGTTGATCGTAGATTTGCTCGAGCGGGCCCAGTAACGTCTCCATTGGAGACTTTGTTGTTACTGTGTCTGGCATATGGAATACTCTCGGTAGCTTGCCGGGCTCTCCGAGAGGGGCGGAGGAATCGAACTCGGGTCGGCCATGTTGGCCGCTTGTAAGGCGAACGCCCTACCCGCGTTCGCCTTCCAAGCGGCCAACATGGCCGACCCGAGTTCGATTCCTCCGCCCCTCTCGGAGAGCCCGGCAAGCTACCGAGAGTATTCCATATGCCAGACACAGTAACAACAAAGTCTCCAATGGAGACGTTACTGGGCCCGCTCGAGCAAATCTACGATCAACGGGAGGGCCTTTACCTTTAAGGGGCTGGAGCGATAGCACAGCGGGTAGGGCATTTGCCTTGCATGCAGCCGACCCAGGTTCGATTCGATGTCTTAGCTATCTGCTAAGAAAAATCTAACATCTACTTTGCATGAACGCCCAGAAAGGCTCAGTTAATAAGAAACACAGAGTAGTGGCCTTCAGGAGATAGAGACAGAGACAGAGATAGGAGTAGATATGCATTACTATATATACAGATATAGTACATTACTATGTATAGATATATAGATGTATGTCTACATGTGTTTTCATGTGTATGTGTAGGCATCTATGGCATAAAATGGTGGGTTTGTTTTTAAATAAATTGGTCTGTTTTTGTTGTTGTTACTTTGCTTTTTTGGTTTTGAGGTCACATCCATCTGTGCTTAGGGCTTACTCCGAGTTCTGTGCTCAGGAATCGCTCCTGAAGCTGCTTGGGGAACCAAATGTGCTGCTAGGGTTTGTACCAGGATTGACCTCAGGCAAAGCAATGTCTTAATTCCGGTACTATATCTCAGGCCCTTAAATTGCATTTCTTAATAGTGTTGTTTTTGTTTCAGGTGGTTGGGGAAGTGGGGCTTGGAGTCATAGCCAGCAGTGTACATGGCTACTCTTGGCACAGTGTCTGCTCATGCTGTGCTCAGGAGACCATGTGGTGCCAGGAATTGAATCTGGACCTCCTGTATGCAAAGCCTGTGCACCGGCTCTTTGAGTCACCTCCCTCATCCCAACAACAGTATTTCTTTCTTCTTTCAACTACTTTAATTGAGGAACCAGGGTTTACATTATTGTCAGTTGTACTTTCTATGCATATACCATTCCAAGCATACACCTCATCATCAGAGAATTCACTTTCCTCCACCAGTGTCCCAAGGACCCCTCCTTTGGGGATCCATCACTGATGACTCAGTTGCTGTTCAGGATCTGTTTTAACATTTCTACTGCTTTTGTAAATGCAGGGCACTTCTTTCCTATAATCACTAAATCATCATTTCAACTTCAAGGATTGGTGTTTTTTTTTTGCTTTTGGGTCACACCCAGTGTTGCACAGGAGTTACTCCTGGCTCATTGCACTCAGGAATTACTGGCCCTGGTCAGCCACGTTCAAGGCAAACACCCTACCTGCTGTGCTATCCTCCAGCCCTAATTCCAAGAATTTTTCTTTTTTTTTTGAGGTGAAAGTTTATTATTTATTTATTTTTTAAAATTTTTATTAGTGAAACACCATGAGGTACAGTTGTAGACTTACAAGTTTTTGTGCTTGGGTTTCAATTATACAACTCCAAGAATTTTTTACTCCACATTTAGAAATACAAAATTTACATGGGATTAGTAGCAAAACTCATAAATTTCTTTATGAAATCTTTCATAAATAAAATGTATTAACCTGAGTCATCTTCTCTTGAAAACATCAAAACCATTTCAGTTATTTTTCTCTCTTGTCTGTTTCCGTTTGAACTTCTTTTTTTGTTTTCTGGTTCGCTGGTGCTAGGAATCCGACCGAGGACCTCCTACATTTGACACATGTGTTCTATCACTGAGTTTCAACCCTGCGAGCACAGATTATTTTTTCGTATTCTTACTTAGTAGAAAAATGGTTTGTTTGCTTGGGTTTTTCCATATTGATTCCATATTGAATCTTACTGGGCATAGCTTCCTTCAGTTAATTTTTCTATTATGGAAAAAATGAACATTAACATAAAATGTATGATTTGTGCATAATTTCTGAGAAATCTATTTTTCCTGACTGTAGCTGAAGTCATTATTGTTTTTCATGTTTTCATTATCAGTATCACTTCAGGTCAGTTAATCCTTATAGGATGGATGATGTCTGCTAGATAATATCATTCAGCTTGAACAGATTTTTTATCTCATTTTCCAGGTGGGGAAACTGAAACACAGAGAGGAACTGACTGTCCCCAAACCTCCATCTTTTCTCTGTTAGAGTTGACATTAGATTACAAGCCTACTTACAACCTGCATTGTAAACCATAACACCCAAAAGTAGAGAGAGAAAGTAAAAGGGAATGTGCCTGTCTGCCACAGAGGCAGGTGGGGGGATGGGGTGGGGTGGCAGGAGGGATACTGGGAACATTGGTGGTGGAAAATGTGCACTGGTGAAGGGATAGGTACTCGATTATTTTATGACTGAAACATAATCAAGAAAGTTTGTAAGTCTGTAACTGAACATCATGCTGATTCATTAAAAAATTAAAAAATAATTACAAAATAAATGGATTACAGGCCTACTTTTTTGCAGCCAGTAGTTCTGAAAGGATGGATTCTACACAGGTCTCCACCTCTGGAATGATGGCTTGGCAGTGGTATGCTGCCACAGTTGAGCGTGGAGCCCGTGTGTATATATATATATATATATATATATATATATATATATATATATATGCCTGCTGTCATTGAAGCAGGCCTGAGAAAGAATGTTTCACAGCTATTATTAGCTCTGAATACCCTGGAGTGCCCGACTCCTGTAAGGAGAGCACTGAAGTCTCTTCAAACATACTATTGCTTGAAGACTATAAAGTCAGATTCATCTAATGTTAAGAAAATTCCTGGCTTTCTCTGGAACCTTCTAATAGTCATCAGGAAGAAATACTGAAATTGGCTAAAATGAACAGAGTTTACAGTAGGCAAATCCTAAGAGTTGGGGTGTCCTGGGCAGGCTAAGTAGTCAGTCTGATTTCTGCTCTGCAACCTGGAGAATGAATTATAGGAGAAAGACTGTGAAGGGGTCATAGGGCTGCAAACGCAGGCAGTGTGCACCTCCCATTATTCAAGCAGGGGGAGCTGTTGAGGGGTCCTTTTCCCATTTGTTAAATTTGTGGGATGGCATAATAGTTGCGTTCGTGACTACGTACACTTCCAAGTGGAGTTCTATGGGGGTAAATGCTGTGCAGCCATCAGCACCTACAACTCAGCCACGGAGAACCATTGATCTAGCTCATAGCTCTTTTCGTCTTGTAAAACATAATCTGTTACCATTATCAAGTAACTCCTTGTTCCATTGTCTCTATAAATTTAACCAGTCCTATGGCTCTCATCATGAAAGAGAAGCATACAGCATTTGTCTTCGTGAAAAGTTTTTGGTTTTCTTTATTTTGTTTTTGCAGTGTCAAGGATTGAACTCAAGGCAAGTGCCTTGTGGTTGAGGCACATCCCTGGCCTCTTCATGCAAGGTTTTAAAATACATTTGAAAGGTTTCTCTTTGGAAATTTTAAAATGACAGCTATAGTGACTTAGAATGGAAAGAGGTTAGGGAATGGGGCAACCTAGGGGAAGGTTGCGTTAGCAGCTTTATTGGAAGAAGTTTCTCTGCTTTCTTCCTGAAGGCTTCCTGAGGCTTGATTCAGAGATCTGGGGATCAGCTGTGGAAAGTCCAAGTTGTGAGAACCAAGAGATGTTGTAAGAACACCAAGGTGAAAGCCACATGTCAACGGGGTGGGAGTGGAAGGCAGTAAGCTGCTGGTGACTTAGCCCTAGAGCAGAAATTCTGCATTATGACCTACATCTTGACCTTGACCTGGGTTTGGTCCCTGTGGAGCTCCTAAGACCATAGTTGGTCACACACTCCTCAGAGCTACTTGCAAAAGGCCCTCTTCCCCTCCAGGAACCAGGGAAGAAACTTGTCTCAGAGATTGAGAGTCCTGACCACAAGGAAGGGTCTAGTATAATAAGAGGAAGGGGGACTTGGTGTTCAACAAACCTGGTTTAAGTTCAATTTTGCCACTTTCAAGCTGACCGTTCTATGTTCTGAAACTCAAAGGAAGAGCAATTATTTCATAGTGTCAGGAAGGCCAGAAAATCAGATAAAACAAAATAGAAAGCCAACAGTACTACCACTCTTGAGCATTTGCTACTTCTTGTTCCTGAAATCAGCTACCCTCTACTTCATCCACAATCCTGTAGAATGTTTGGGGCTCTTTGTAAATGATGTGATGGGTTATGAGATCACTGTATCACTGTATCACTGTCATCCCATTGTTCATTGATTTACTTGACCAGGTACCAGCAACATCTCCATTTGTCTCAGCCCTGAGATTTTAGCAACCTCTCCTTACTCGTCTTTCCCAACGCTGCCATATTGGAGGCTCTTTCAGGGTCAAGAGATTGAGACCCGTTATTGTTACTGTTTTTGGTATATCGAATATGCCACAGGGAGCTTGCCAGGCTCTGCTGTGCTTATGAGGCAATCAATAGAAGCTTTAATTGACAATGTGCTTAAACCTTTCAGAGTGGTAACAACTGAACTGTGGCCAGTCAAACACAGTCATCACAGTGCCTTTTGTCCCTTTGAGGACAGTGGAGGGGACCTGAATACCTTGGTTGGCTAAATCCAGGTTATATGTTTGTCCTTGATGTGTGTAGTGGTGACAAATATTTGGGGTGGACAGTATATTTGGCTACACCTCCTCTATACCAGGGAAGGGAGTGCATTGAGGAAGAGAGTGGGAGGCTTCACAAGTAGACATAAGGTAACAATTACCACAGCTTTCCAATTGTACTTTTACAAAATGAAGACTAACTTATGCTTGGATCTTTGACTACATACAACTGAAAAACAGAAAGGAGGATAGCCATAGTACTTTGAACAGAAGGGGAGATCAAAAGAGGATGTGAACATTGTTATGGATAATCCATAGGGGGAATGAAAAAGCACGTGACCACCTGCCTTTCTTGGACTTCCTACTGACATATATATTTTTTTAATTTTAAGTTTAGCGAGCATTATGAACTATAACCAAAGAAACTCAATATGCAAAAAGCTCAATCAATAATAATAAATGCAAATTTTACATCAAACTAGCTGAGAGAAGATGAGAAAATAAAACTATATTTAATTCAGGAAAGTAACTGTTAAGCAGATTTCTAACAATGATTACCATCTGTAGCTAATGTCCCCAGAAAATGTTGTGGCTTTGTTACAGAGATCATCCAAAAAAATCTTCATCTCTCCCCCAGTTCTGTTACCTTCTACAAAGAGGGGGTGTCCTGATTCATCTCCTAGACCTGTGGAAATTTCTTCTTTTATGAGAATTAGATTGTAGGTAGAAACCCAGAACAAAGAAGCAAGTCTGCAGCTTCCTTACATTACAACTCTATCCTCAGAGACTCAATGGAACTCACACACTGGTTTCTCCAGAGCAGGCATTGAGGCAAATTTCAGGGTGAAAGATGTTTGCCACTACTACTCTTGAGCGAATCGATATATGTAAAGGAATGGAATCAGAGTTGGCTAAGGAGGAAATCAGTCTGTGATCATTTCTAACAGATGTTAACCAGCTTGCAGGAAACTCCAGAGAGAATTAATTTCCCTCACGGATTCACACAATGGGTCAAAGAGACCAGGACTTTCGTATTTCACCTCAGTCACCAAATCTGGCCTGTTCCAGGAAAGGCATTGTCTCTGCAGCTGTGACAGACCCATAAGCAGTGCCAGCTGAAGGCTGTCAGCTCACTATACTCCCCACATCTGGGAAGCAAGACCATCTTTGAGGGAGAACCTGATGGGGCATGTTAGTCTGCTACAAAGACAATCCAGTTGCAGATTCTCAGGATTTGATGGGACGGAGAGGGAGGAGAGCATCAAGAGCTGGTGATTTGTCTAAGATCACATGGGATATTGGTCTGATTTTGTTTGCATATTACTAGCAAACTAATTACTGCGTTATTAGTTGGAATTCCAAGTGCAGCTATGACTTTCAGCTGTATTAGAAAGATAGATCCAGTCTTGACTTTCAAGGCACATCTGACTTCTAAAGTAGGAACAATAGATTTTTGCACAAAGAAAAACAAAGAATAAAGAACATTTAGGAAATATTTCCCTTTTTAGCTATCTATAGCAGAGTAACAGATTGTTCCAAAACTTGGTGGACATTATTATACTACTTCCATGTGAATGGATTCATTTCCGCTGGGTAGTTCTTCCGATTGCTGTGGGATGGCTTAGGCCACACGTTCAGCTGCATTAAACTAGGGATTTGGCTAAAGCTGAATATCCGTTCCTCTCATGATTTCTCCAGATGGCCTCTTACTGTGCAGGGTCCTCCATGGCAACTGGTGTCCCAAACTGAGTTGCCAATCTTTTTAAGGTCAGGCTTCAGAATAACTACTTATTTTTAGTTTGTTTGGGGGGCACACCCAGTGGTACTCAGAGCTTACTCCTGCCTCTGTGCTCAGGAATCACTCCTCCTAGAGGGCTTGGGAGACTGGGATGCTGGTGATAGAACCCTGATCAACCACATTGCAAGGCAAATGCCCTACCCATTGCACCATGGCTCCAGTCCCAGGAGTTCCTACTTGTTATTTTCATTGCATTCTCTTGGTTGAATCAAATCACAGAGCAAATCATTCCTCTTTAGGTGATGAATGACAACAAATTTAGGACTACATTTTCCACTACATTTTCCTAAATGAATGTATCTTGACACTTGCAAATAGAAGTTCCAGGTCCTGTCTCCAAGCAATTTTAATATTTTATTGGCCTGGAGTAGAGCCTGAGCATTTGTACTTGAGCTTCTCAGAGACAACTAGTTTGAATAAATAACTACAAATATGCAACCAACTGGGAGGAACTCTAAACTATCTGTCAATACTTGAAATAGCCTCTGTTTTGTAGAAAATTTGTGTGGCTAATATTTGGACAAACTTTCATCAAAATGGCTAAAGAATGCCTTAAGTGCAGATCAATTTACTTACCTACAGACCAACCAGAAATCTGAGAACATCGTTTTGCTCCTAACAAACCAGCCATTGATTCACAGCATCCCATTTAGTAAAGTGTCCTCCAGTCTACAGTTATCTACTGGTATGACTCTCTCTAAATCCTCACCTCAAAACCTTAAGGTAAATTTTAGACCTCAATTCCTGGCTGTAGTCCCATGTATTGTAGGTTTACAAGAGATCTTTGTTCTCTCAACACACTGGGAGACCACTGGTAATTTTAACCTTTTAGAAAAACTCGTTTATTCAAAGGTTAGCTTCTCTTTCTTTAGCATAGGTTTTTGCTGTACTTAAATGACATGGTTCTCTGTGTAAAGTCTTTAGACAGTAGTCTTTAGACAGTACTTTTCAACAAAGATAAGAACCAGATCAAGCAGGGTTCTATAAACTTTGAGAGTAGTTCTCAGCAGAGAAGTCCTCCTCTTGTCATCTTGTCATCTGAAAATTTATTTCTGAATATGAATGACTGATCAGGTTTGATAATGAGCTGATACAATTCCAAATGTCACAGTAAAAATAAAAGTATGTTGTCTTAGGAAGTGAGTCTTCCTAGGAGTAATTTTATTGTTTCTATGCACAAAGAAACTTTTGTTAGTTAATCACCCCAAGATACATGTCCTAGGCAAGAAGAAATTCCCAGGCCCTCTTGTCAGATATTCTGATTATTTTTCTGGAATAAAATCTGAGCATCAGTATTTAAGCGTCTTGAGCCTTCTGACACGTAATAAGTTTAGGGGATCCCAAACTCTGGCAATTCACTTATTTTCTATTTTAAGGTTTTGTTCCACCCCTCTCAGAGAGCCCAGCAAGCTACCGAGAGTATCTCGCCCACACAGCAAAGCCTGGCAAGCTACCCCTGACATATTCGATATGCCAAACACAGTAACAATCTCACAATGTTACTGGGCCCGCTCTAGCAAATCGATGAACAATGGGAGGACAGTGACAGTGACAGTGTTGTTGTTTTCAAGGAACAGTTATTAGGTCCAGAGAGGTAGTACAGGAGTTAAGATACTTGAATTTCATGTGGTCAACTCTGGTTTGATCACAGCACACATGGTTCTCCAGGCACCACAGAGAGCAACTCCTACACAGACTGGGAATAGCTCCAAGACAACACTGGGCATCACCCAAACATAACACAACACAACACAACACAAAAGGCCCTTATTACTAAGGATGCCTGAGGTTTAGATTGAAGGGCTCAGTCAACTTAGAAAAGGAAAATACATCTTTAGTTTTAGTAATTTCTGACTAAAACAGCATTTTCTTCTATTATGAGTCATGAAATTTAACATTTTCCCCATTAGAAATTGTCGATAAGGCATAGAGGCATTAGCAATTACTTTTCTCATAAAAATTCATGTGCTCCTGCAAATAGCTTGATTTTCAGCATATATGTCTAGCACTTCCTTAAAATTACATTAGCATCTAGCAGACCCATTTGTTGCCCTAATTGAATATGTTCACCCAGATGTACTTATATTGCTGTATCATAAAAATATTTGGAGAGTTAGGAGTTCTGGCTACACCCAGCTGTGGTCAAACTTTATTCCTGTCTTTGTGCTCATTGATTACTCTTGATAGTACTTAGGGGACCTTAGGATCAAATTAGTGTCACATATATGCAAGGCAAGTTCCTTAATCCCTGTACAATCTCTAAGGCCCCACAAATGTATTTTTTAACTATCTTGATCACTTGAATGAAGTGGTTTTTTTTTTTTAATGAATCACCCCAAGATACAGTTACAAAGTTGTTCATAATTGGGTTTCGGTCAAACAGTGTTCCAACACCCATCCCTTCACCAATATATACTTCCCACCACCAATGTCCCTACTTTCTCTCCCACCAATACCCCAGCTTTATTTTTTAATCTAAAAGTAAATAAGCAGATATATACATATATATTTGCACATGCATGTGATTATATCTTATATTTTAAAATTCAAATATATTTTAAAGAATTTTTATTTAACAATAAATAGTCATTTTTGGCAACCTCAGATTAAAGTGAAGAGATTAGTTCAGGTAAATTTGAATTCTGTTTGTAGTTTATTACCTTGGTGAGCTTATTTTTGCTTTCATCGTACTTAAGTGAAGTTAAAGAGGGTTCAATAGTGGATTCTGTGTTACACCTGAATTGGTCCTCACCAATTTGCTAGCTGTGTGACTTTGGGCAAGTTACTTAACTGCTCTGAGAGACTTTTCTGCTCTGTGTAGTCGGGATGCATACTTTGAATACCTATCTCTTGCCAACAGGTTAATGGTTAGGAATAACTGATCATGCTTATACACTGCTTGATGATCTCTGGCACCTTATGAGCTGGTAACACTTAGTGTTACCTCTATTACTCTCTGAGCCTGAATCTACTTTGGTAAGGCAAGAGGCTGCAGAGCCTCTCAGCCCTTCCTCCAGTCAAGTGAACCCACAGAGTGTGTCGAAAGGCTCAGATGATGAAACAGGCTGAAAACGATTTTCAAATAGGCCCGGAACTACAGCAATTGTGTCTGGTTTTAACTTGTCTGTAAGGAGATACTGTCTTGGAGCTAGGTGCAAGGAGGGCAGAGATGAGAGAGGGCAGGGCAGGGACGCTTTGTTATGGCAACATGACAATAGTAAATAAATAAATAAAAGTGGCTAGATTGAGTAATGAGATGTTTCTAAAGTATTGAGCTCCTTCCCAGCATAACAATCTGAAAAATCCCTGTTGACAATAAACAAGATAGCCAACCTTCCCTCTCTACTCTCAGAGCTGTAACCGATGGAAATAGGGAAGAAGGCATGGTAGTGGTTGTGGTGCTGCTGCTGTGTGTGTGATAGTGGTGGTTAGGGAAGGGGGGGCAGTCTAGGGTCTTAGACTTAGTCAAAAATGAACTAGCAAAATCAAAACCCCAAATATTTGCCCACTTCTTGCTCTTCTACTGACCAGTACAAAGACAGAGGTGCTTATTTTTGCTCCTACTGTTTATTTTTTTTTCTGCAGTAACCAGAGTCCCAAGGTTCTGATTCTGTCACCAGCCCCACCTTCTCCGAGCCGCTTCCAAAGGGGGACTTCCCACTCTTGGCTTTGCTTCCGGTCAGTTGCTTTTCTATTACCTCCTGGTGAACTGCTTTTAGATATATTGCCCACCCCTTGCTCCTCTCTGCAGATCAGCGGGGTGCGTTTAGGGTGGGAGGGGGAGGGGCGGATAAAAACAAAAGCGAGAAAGAGAACCTATTCAATTTCTTAGAGACTCTTTTAAATGATTTTGGGTGTTTTTATTTTATTTTCCGGTTAAATTTAAAATGGAGCAACAATAAAGAATATGCTTAATATTTTTTTTTTAAAGTGATTCCAAGGACAGTAGAAACAAAGGCCAGGAGGACTTGGAAGCAAGGGCCAGGAAGCTTGTCACAAGTTCAGGGTGCGGGAAGGGAGATGGGGGGAGAGGGCAGTTGAGCTAGAGAGGGTAAGATATGACAATGGTAGTAGAGAATGATCACTCTGGACAATAACTGAGTACTGAAAGTCAGTGTCACTGTCCTCCTGTTGTTCATCGATTTTCTCGAGCAGGACCAGTAATGTCTCCATCATAAGACTTTGTTGTTACTGTGTTTGGCATATCGAATACATCACGGGTAGCTTGCCAGGCTCTGCCGTGCGGGCGAGATACTCTTGGTAGCTTGCCGGGCTCTCCTAGAGGGGTGGAGGAATTGAACTCGTGTCAGTCATGTTGGCTGCATGCAAGGCAAATGCCCTACCCGCTGTGCTATCGCTCCAGCCCACACTGAAAGTCAGTGAAGAGATATATATGATAACCTTTTAGAACCTGAATTGCAAACCATAAAGCCCAAAAGGAGGACAGGGCCAGGGCGGTGGTAAGGGCGGGAGGGGGGAAAAAAGTGCTTGTCTTAGAGGCAAGGTGGGTGCTGGAGTAGAGGAAGGGAAGCTGTAGACATTGATGCTGGGAAATGTATACTAGTGAAGGGACAGGTGTTGGAACAAAATAGGACTGAAACTCAATCATGAACAACTTTGTAACTGTGTATTTCACAGTGATTCAATTAAAAAAAATAAAATAGAATAATAATAATAAAGGCCCTCCCGTTGATCGTCGATTTGCTCGAGCGGGCCCAGTAACGTCTCCAATGGAGACTTTGTTGTTACTGTGTCTGGCATATCGAATACTCTCGGTAGCTTGCCGGGCTCTCCGAGAGGGGCGGAAGAATCGAACTCGGGTCGGCCATGTTGGCCGCATGTAAGGTGAACGCCCTACCGCTGTGCTATCGCTCCACCTTAAATAATCACCCTTGTGCCAGCAGCCAGTTTAAGAAAAGTCCCATTCTAAGAACTTGCCATCCCCCCACCCTCCCCTTGGATGTCTGGATTTTGTTTCTATCATCCTTTGCCCTTGTTGAAAATGAATAGTTTTGCTACTGATAAACGGCTGTATAAATAGCATTTTCCTTTTTGTGTTTCATGTGGAAGAGGAACTGTTCCGTGTGACTTTTGAGGTAACACCCCTTACTCTCCAAGGACTTGATGGGAATTCCATACTTTCAGACTTTCAGGGTTGAGGGGTAGTCTAGTTCCAGGCTGTATCATTTGTCCATTCCTTTACTGGTGGACATTCAGGTTGTTTACAGGTTTCTTGCTCCAACCAAGAGGGGTGCTATGAGTATTCTTGTGCATCTCTCCTTGCACCTGTATGCAAGACTTTCTCTAAGAATAGTACCTGAACTTACTGACCTGCAGAGGGGATGGTGTGACCACAAGCTAGCTTCTTTTCCCAGAGCAAAGTTTACATTCTGGATGTGCTGTGCTCTCCCTAAATTCTGCATATTCTGAATGTGTGTTGGGGGGTGGGGGGAGGTCCTGGAGGGGGAGGAATATGTTCATGGGGAAAAAATAAAAAGCAATGTCTAGCTGTGGTATTGATGTGTTACAGATTTTATTATCTACAGATTTATGATACCAGCCCAAGAGCAATAATATGTAGGATCAGTGCTTGAATGCAGCCAACCCAGGTTCAATCCCCAGCACCATTTATGATTACTTACGTGATCCTTAAGTGCAAAGCCAGGAGTAAGGCTACACGACCAGTTATGACCTCAAAAAACAAGCAAAATAAATTTGTGATGTCTATCAGCTTTCCAAAGATGTATCCTTCCAGTCGTGTAGGAATCCTGGTATTTCCACCAGCTCCCCAAACCTTGAGCATATCTCTAATCATCTAGACTAAGCTTCACCAAGATTTATTAAATTAGAAGAGTGCATAATGTCTTCTCCCAATACGTTCCTGATCTACCTTCTCTTACTCTCATCTAATATTTATTTCTGGCTACCATATAAAGAATCTGGTGCTCAGGGGCAGTAAAAGGGATGTTGTGAATGTGTCAGGTCAAATCATGGTTCTAAGTTCAACCAAATATCCAGATTTTAAAACATCAGAAATGTATTCCTTCATTAGCTTTTCACCTTTTCGATTCAAGTTGCCATCAGTGGCACCATAGTAACTAAAACAATTTCAAGACACATCCAGATTTGCAGAACATGCTCCAGAACATTCAGAGAAGAAACTAAGTGTTTTTCAAATGCAGCAAGTGCCCGGCTCACTTCCATCACTTCTCCATTGAAACAACAAGTGATGTGTTCACTGGTCAGTAGGTCACTTTCTTGCATCTCACCAGAAAATCAAGCAGCATTACAGCTGTTAGCCATTTCTTGCCCGGTTCCTTTGCACTTCTAATATCTGTTTTACAGTATCCTCCTTGCTGGAATGATCTGATTCATTTTCAGGTTTGAGACAGAAACATCACAGAATATCTCAAAGAGAAAAATGTTGATTTTGTACAAACCAGTCATAGTACAGTAGTAAGGCATTTTCCCTGCACAGTCAACCCCATTTGATCCCCAGCACTGCATATGGTCCTCTGAGCACTGCCAGGAATGATCACTGAGTGCAATGGCAGGCCCCAAGCATCACCAGATGTATTTCCCCTCCTGCCACTGGGGAAGGAAGGAAGGAGGGGAGGAGAGAAGGAAGGAAGGAAGGAAGAAAAGAAGGAAGGAAGGAAGGGAGGGAGGGAGGGAGGGAGGGAGGGAGGGAGGGAGGGAGGGAGGGAGGAGGGCAACCTCTTAGAACTGTTAAACCTCTTATAATTCCCCAAGCATGCCCTGTCTGCCAGCAATGCCTGTGTGATTTCCTTCACTTTTCTTCTGAGCTTCTTTTTCCTCCCTTGCCTGTCTGGAAACCTCTATTTGACTTTCAAAACTAGACTCCAGCATTAATTCTAGAAAGGCCTCCTTCTGTCCCTGGTCTTCCTCTCTTTACCATCTATTGTGTTAATCACATTCAGTCTCATCATTGAACTGTTTAACTATCTCCAGTAATAGCCACAATGCTCTATCAATAACAGTGTTGTAAATGGCAGTGCCCAAAAGAAAGAAAAAGGAAAAGGAAAACTAAAAGTCAAGGCAGATTCTGAGGGTTGGGGGTAGCAGGAGGGAAGCTTAGGACATAGACAAAGGGAAGTGGGCACTGGTCAAGGGATTGGTGTTGGGACATTGAGCCTGAAACTCAGTCATAAATAACTTTTTAACTTTGAAGTTCATGGTGATTCACTGAAAAAAAATTTAAAGAATAACTCATCAGTCATCCCCAAAGCAAACCTCTTAGCACAGTTTCTGGCACTCAATAAATGTTCAGTAAATTAAAATAAGACTGATTCCCACCACATGCCCACATGTTTCTCTTTTGTGTATGTATGAGTGCATGTGTGTGTGTGCGTGTTTGTATGTGTGTGTGTGAATACTATAGCTCTCAAGGACCACTCACCAATTGTGCACACCAAAGTGTCTTATGGGAAACAGACTAGACATGCTGAGATAATGAATAGTTCTAAACAATTCTTTTCAAACTAAAGGACTCATTGTTTATGTCAGCTGAAGACGATTTCCTTCTGTGTTACATAGTAGAGAAAGAAGAAATATTCTGGGAAACAAAATTTATAGAAGGAGTTGAATTTTTATTATCCCAATGCAGACTAAAATGTTCTTTTTAAATTTTGAATTCCAGATATTTGGGTTTTCCCTTTTTCTTAAAACACACACACACACACACACACACAGCTTGCTTCCTGAAAACAAAGGAAATAATAAACAATAGCAACTCCCAATTTTACTCTGATATTTTGCCAAGAGTCCCTTTAGTTCATGTGGTTCTGTTTCATTAGAGAGGGAAGATTAGCATAAAAAGAATGCGTCTAAATTAAGCTACCCAAATATGCACTTAGTTAATACTCAGGGAGCTAATTTATTGTATTATTTAAAATATAAATTGGATAGCAGATCTATTTACTGAGGTATAACAGCTAGGCAATGATGCATAATTTTCTTTTAGCTGTTGAGTGGTTTTTAATAACCTATTGAAATTTAACAGAGAACCATTTCATTATAAGAAGTGAATAAATACTAAGAAGTCTAACATTTAAAGTATTATCCTTACATAGAGAATGGGCTTTAAAATTTAACAGTATTTGAGGGACAAATAGGGAATTCGGGGGGGGGGGGTTGCTTTTTCAAGCAGAAACTTTTTGTTTTTTAATTTGAATTATAACCAGATTCACAAAACGGCTTGTGTGAAAGTTAAAAGAGTCAAAGATAAACAAGATGGAGGGAGTGTGGAGTAGAGAAATGGGTCGTGAGAAGGGAAAACATAAAAGTTCTGCTAAGATATTGCCGCATCGTTGATAGAATTAAGCACCTTGTATAGTTTTAGGTTTAGTAGTAAAAGCAATGCTGTTTGATTTTTGTTTCAATAAATGGCATCATGAAAATGCCATTTGGAATGTTCTGTTCATTAAATTCCTGGAACCAAGTTACACTTTCAGGTCCAGAATGCGGTTGAATCCTGATATCCTGTCTGGTCTGGAGTGGTCCCAAACAAACCAGCTTTGAATTATCTCAAGGATTCTAACACAAACAGAAGGATCCCATGAATGTGATGGGGTGTGGCTTGAACAACAGAAACTCTTATGGCCAATTATACCAAATCTCAGTCGGGATAAGCGGGGATGGAAGTAGTAGCAGAACCTTCTCATCGTTCCACAAGTACAAAAATACTGTGCATTTTTTTTTTTTTAGCCAAACCTTCCGGGAAGGAGGAAAAATTATTTTATCTCTCTCCAGGAAAGCTAGCATCTCAGGGAATCAGTGATCTGGGCGTGGTCTGCATCTATAGTGTTTGCCAATTTCTATGGTGTAAATATTTTCCTCATGACAGATTTCAAGCTACCCATATAACGTCCCTGGATATTGACTCTCCTGAGCAAGGAGGAGGGACTTCCAGTACAACAGTGCCAGCACCATCCAGAACTGCTGTCCGCAGAAAGGAGAGCTTCCTTAGACAGGTTGGCTCTTGGTTCCAGACTCCCCAAAAGACAAGAGTCAGGATCTAAGCCCTCACAGCAGATCTGGGAGAGAATATTTGCTGTGATTACTCTGCCCTCTCCTTCCCCACTCTGGTCTTCTCCTCCAAATGAAGATTATAAAACTAGATTTTGTGTAAGAGTAATTCATGAACCAAATTGTACTTTTTTTTTTTAAAAAAAATCCTCTTATGGCTATCAGATATCAAAACTGGACATGAAGGAAATCAAGTTTCTATTGCTTTCTAATGGCATCAACAAACCCTGTGTTGTAAAAAGTGGTCTTGTCAAGGGGGTAAAAAATAACATAGCTTTTTTGCCATTCTGTTAAGATAAATAAGTTCTTGCTTGCTTGACATTTCTGTGGCGGGGGAAAGAGAGTGTTCAGCATATGGCCTGTGGTGAGAGGGGGTGAAGGGAAAGAATGGGATGGATCGTGGTTCAGTTGAGCATATTGGCAGGCTTAATCTCAGTTTCGACAGCTCACTAACTTTTGTCAGGATCTCTCCCAAGCAAGGGAAGTTTTTTAGGATGGAAATCAACCAGGAAGGAAAACAAATCTTCAAGCAAAGAATATAACTCTTGGGGCTGGAGAGATAGCACAGCAGGTAGGAGGGCATTTGCCTTGCATGCGGACTACCCGGGTTTGATTCCCAACATTCCATATGGTCCCCTGAGCACCGCCAGGAGTAACTCCTGAGTGCTGAGCCAGGAGTAACCCTTGTGCATCGCCGGGTGTGACCCAAAAAGCAAAAAAAAGGAAAAAAAAAGAATATAACTCTTTCTGAAAAAGTCTAGTAGCAAAATTTTTTGGATTAGTATTTTAGCTTCTCTTTTCACTCTTCAGGGAAAACATTTCCTTTGATCCAAAGCATTCAGTTAGCATCAGTATGCTGATCTTTGGTTGTGTGCCTGTTATTTGCCTGCACGGACCCTGCTGAAAGCAGAAGACAAGTCTGAGGAGTAAGAGATGGAGTATTTCACATGTGTTATCTCCCAAATTCTCACAAAGCCAGATACTGCACAGTGACCAGCCAACCCAGACTTCATGGCACGTTTTCTCCCTCATCACTGAAAAGTTTATGTTCCCCATAAAAACAAACAAACAAAACCCCAGTCCAGGACAGATGGATCAGTAGTTACCTTAATTCCTCTTCCCATTTTTGTTTTATTTGTTTTTTTGTCCCTCTTGGAGAACCTGAGAGTATCCCGCCCGCATGGCAAGCTCCCCGTGGCGTATTCGATATGCCCAAAACAGTAACAACAAGTCTCACAATGGAGACATTACTGGTTCCCGCTTGAGCAAATCGATGAACAACAGGAGGACAGTGCTTGTTTTGTGTGCCACACTCAGCTTTTCTCGGGGCTTCTCCTGTCTCTGTGTTCAGGAGTTACTCCTGGCAGGTTCATGGAACCTTATGGAGTGAGGGGAGTTGACCCCCAGCAAGACTTGCAAGGCAAGCTCCCAAGCCGCTGTGCTCTCTCTCCAGCCCCTCCTCTTTCCATTTTACAGAATAGAAAATAGAGGCAGAGGGGTCACTCCGCTGATAGCACATATCTGCCCCAGTGGAGGCTACTGGGTTCTGGGTCTGTGCTCTCTACCTGCCCACAGGATCATTTTCTGCCTCACTGTGCCGTGGTTTTAGAGTTCCCCGGACTCAAACGACCAAGCAAAGAGAAGGTCCCTCACCTATTCATTCACACCAGCCTTGCTGACATGATTCCTGGTGTTGAGTTAGAGAAGATGTGCTTGACTTTTTCTTTAATTAGGCATAGACGTGCATTGAAACATCTAACTGATTTGGTGAGATGAGGCAACGAGATTTGAAGAGTCTTCAGCTCACAGCCTTCCTCTCCTACCACTCTGCAGAGAAGGGATTGAGTGCCTAATCACAATTTCTTCTTACTGGAGAGCTTCTTAGCTGCCAAAGTCTGGTTTTCATGTGCATAGAAATGTCTCTGCCAATTATCCTCATTCTTTTGTTGCATCTGTTCTTGAGGCACCAATAATACATCTGTTTAAAACTGCAGTTAGTTTGTTCATGACTCATTATTTTATTATCTACCCATTTGATGTTTGCTTAGAGATTACAGCACACATCCTGACATAAGAATGTTGACTTTAATTTAGCCTATTGATCACTGTTCAGATGCATAAGCACTTCACAGTAGTTTAACTGAATTACTACACCTTGGATTCCACTGTTGTTCTGCAGGGAATCTGAGGGTATTTAGGGCCACAGCTCAGGGTCTATTCCAGGCTCTGTGCTCAGGCTTCACTCTTGGTGGTACTTAGAATAATTTGTAGTGCCAGGGTTTAAACCAGGGTTGGCTGCATAGAAGGCAAGTGTCCTACGTGCTGGACTATCTCTCCAGCCACTGAATCATTGTTGTCTTAAAAAATAATTGTTGTCTAAAAAAATATTCTCTCCAGCCACTGAATGATTGTTGTCTTAAAAAAAAATTCTACACTCAGGAAGAGGGGTCTGACTCAGTGGCAGAGTGCCTGTCTTGCTTGTGTAAGGCCTGGGTTCAATTTTTGGCACGGTCAAAAAAAAAATGATTTTTCTACATGATTCAAACTCCACAGAACATTATTATTATAGATGTTCATTTATTGTACTGACATGTACAGTTTCTTCTTTTTTTATGTTTTTGTTTTTGGGGTCACAGCCAACTCTACTTAGGGCTTACTTCTTTCTCTGAACTCATGGACCATTCCTGGCAGGGCTCAGGGAACCATATGAGGTTCTGGGGGGTGAAACCCAGTGGGCTATATACAACGCTGGACTGTTTCCAGCCCTCATATGTAAATTCTTTGCTTCTATTAGCTATAATTTTTCTGTCTGAAGAACAGATCTTAGTCTTTCATTTAGAATGGATCAATAGTTTTTTTTCCAATTTTTTTATTTCCTTAAAAATACTTTCTTTTTAATCATAGCTCAGGTTCTAGTTTGTTTTACTCTTTTCACTTTTCCCCCCTTCCTTTTATTTAGATACATAGTTAAGAAGTTGTTCAAGATTGGGTTTCAGTCATACAACATTCACTCATACAACAGTACAGCACCCATCCCTTCACCAGAGTCCATTTCCCACCACCAATGTCCTCCTGCCAACCCCCAGGCTACCTCTATGGCAGACTCTCTCTCTCTCTCTCTCTCTCTCTCTCTCTCTCTCCTTTTAGGTATTTTGGTTTGCAATACATGTACTGAAAGGAATTCAATTTAGTTTTATTTTAGTCTTTTACATTAATTTTTTTTACTGAGATATCCTGGTTTGTAGTAGTGTTGAAGTCATTATTTCACACTTGCAAGAGATGTTACCCCAACATCTCCACCAGTGGCTCAGGATCCATCCAACCTTAGCCCACAGACTCTCTCCTCCTTTCCTCCCCTCTTCAGCTTCTACTGCCTGTGATTGTGATTCAGGATTTGTTTTCTATTGGCAACTGCCTAATCCCTGGCTTTATTTCTTTATACTCTACATATAAACTAGATCACCCGGTATTTGTCATTTACCTTCCGGCTGTGTCCTGGACCTCAGGAATAGTTCTCTTACTATTGCTCTGGCCCTGGTCTAGATACTTTGTACTGAATTCTCAGCAGTTCATGTATTCTCTCTTTCATGTCAAATCTACTGCTAAATCATCTGTTGAGTTCTTAATTTCAGTTAATCAAGGATAAATAATCTTGTTTATAGAATTTTCATTTGATCTTAATATTTTGTAACTGGTAAATGCTCAGTTTTGTTACTTAATATCCTGAATATTTTGTTCACAACTATTTAAAATATATATGCTAAATGACTCTAAGACTGTAGTATTCTATTGGATGTTCATCCCACCCTTGGATTTTAGTCATTTCATTTTGACTTTCAATATGTTACTCAAATTCATTGAATATTAGATCAGATATGAAAGAATATGTGCAATATGATGTTGCATCCTCTCATCTTTCATAGGGTTTAAAATTTTTCTAAAAGCAGTTAGGGGGGGCCAGAGAGATAGTACGCTGGGTAGGGAATTTGCCTTGTACACGACTGACCTGAGTTCGATTCCCAGCCTCCCATGTGGTCCCCCGAGCACAGCCAGGAGTAATTCCTGAGTGCAGAGCCAGGAGTAATGCCTGATCATCACTTGGTGTGACCCAAAAAGAAAAAAAAAATAAGTTAGGAGAGGATCAGATCTATTTGGCTACATTAGAGATTTGAGAGGATGGCTGTGTCCTGGACCTCAGGACTTGGTGATTGCTGCATCTGGTTTTCTCTACCTCATGGACCTGGTCTTTCATGTCTCTAAGAGAAAGCCCAAGCCTTTTTCTTGAACAAAACTGCAATTCTAAAATATGTCTTTTGTTTCTCTGGACTTCTTATATTTTTTTCTTTAAGTTTCCCAAGCAACATAGGACTACTGAAAATTCTGCCTCAATCTTCATCCTTTAACCTGTTCCTTTTTGCTTGACTTGGCTAGAGAAATTGGCAAATTTCCCAGAGAAAGGTGGTACCAACATTTCGGTTCACTGCTCTGTGATTCTCTTTTCTGGATGGTCTGGGCTTCTTAAATCCTGGTTACTTTAAAACTTATAAACTATTTTCTTTTCATCTCAGCTTATATTATTCTTATGAAATATGATTAGTTTGAAACAACTGTTGTGTCAGATCTGAAGTTGAAACCTTAGAGTATTACAAGTAATCAAGTAAGATGGTGTACCTAGCAAACCTTTTGAGAACTGCTACACCTAGGCTAATTAACTGCATTTCAATGAATGTATGCATTGTGATGAATGCCTAAGGCATGCCTAAGGTGAACTAAGGCATTGTTTTAACTACTAATCACTAGAAGTGTAAAGCATGGAATCTCAAGGATGGTTTTCTTGAGTGTTACCAGACTGATTCTAAGCCTTGCTATCTGCTCTATTAGGTGTCAGGATCAAACCCAGGGGCTAACACATTCAAGGCATGTACTTTGGCTGGCTTTCCTTTTCATTCCCAAGTGCCTTTTTTTTTTTAGTTTTTATTGCTGTTTTATTTTACTAATTTGAGTATGCATTTATTTCTACCCTGACTAGTACCTGAAAACAAATAGTAAAATTTGTACCTGTGAAATGGGATGAAAATAATGGAAGACATTTAGTATATATCAGAAACCATAACAAACAAGAATCTTGAGTGTCACCATCCTAGAAAAAAAAAAAATCTTTATACCCGCCTCGCAAACCTACTTCTCCCTCATATTTTTTTCTTAGTTGATTAAATACCACCCTTTTCAAAGCTACTGTCATAAAAAAAAAACAGGGGAGGGCTGGAGCAATAGCACAGCGGAGGGCATTTGCCTTGCACACGGCCAACCCAGGTTCCATTCCCAGCATCCCATATCATCCCCTGAGCACCGCCAGGGGTAATCCCTGAGTGCAGAGACAGGAGTAACCCCTGTGCATCACCGGGTGTAATCCAAAAAGCAAAGAAAAAAAATGGGAAAAAGATATGTATGTGTGTGTGTGTGTGTGTGTGTGTATGTTGCTTTCATTTAGCCTTTACATCTGATTACTGATAATGTGTAGCTCCACAAGATCTCAGTTTTTTCCCCCTTCTTATCATCATCTCCCCTATGAGTATATATATATATCAGTGGTTTTCAACTACTAGTCGATGGACTGGTGCCAATACAGTATCATAAATAATCTGAAAATCACTAGACAGACTGATGATGTAGCCCACTGGTAAAGTGTGTGTGTTGCATACCTGAGGAACTGGGTTCAATATCTGATACCTCTTGTGGTATCAGGAAAAAGAAAAAAAGAGAAAAGAATACTACCTTACTATAATGGTTATTTGTTGTGGTGAACATTTATTATCTTGTGGTATCAAGAAAAAGAAAAAGAATATTACTTTACTGCAGTGGTTATTGATTGCTGCTCTGCTGGCTGGGGTTTGGATAAGTGCCAGTCCTCCTCAGGTATAAAAAGATTGAAAACCACTGGTCTATATCACCTGAACACTGAGTCTCCTGATTTGCCTCCCTGCCCAGTGTCTATAAATCCTTTCTGAATCAGCACCTTCAATACACAGTAAGTCATCTTTCTCTGCATATCTGAATGTAATACTACCCTGCTTAAAACTCTCCAGGATATACCCAGAATAGGCAAACCCAGGGAGACAGAAAGTAGACTCATGCTTACCAGGGACTGGCGGGAGAGGAAATGAGAAGTGATTAGTAATAGGTTAGGATGCCCTTTGGGGTGATGGAGATATTGTACAAGTAGCAGTGCTGTTTGGACCACACTCTGAAGGTGCTGAATGCTACGGAATATCTCACTATAAGATATTTATAGCCGTGATTTTATGTCACATGCATTTTACCATGCCTTCTACACACACACACACACACACACACACACACACACACACACACGCGCTATAGGATAAGGGCCACACATCCCTCCTCCAGCATGTCCTCTGGGGCCTCATTCCAGTGCCCCCTAGGGACGGTATCAGGTACTACGGGAGACACTGTTCTCACCCTGCAGAGTCACTTGCTTTGGACTGCCTGCACCAGCTATGTGTGTCAGACCCTGTTGCTTTTGAAAGCAGCAGTTTCCTGTGACAGTGTGACCTCTCCCTCCCCACCCACCACACTTCCAGTGCTCTGCTCCTCTGAGCCTCAAGGAAGTCGCCCTGACACACCTGCATGCACCTTACCCCCACCCCACCCCCGCCACGGGAGTGCCCACTCCACTTACAGCCCCTCCACCTCTCAGAGGACACCGCCTTTCCCTTGTTTCTAGTCCCGAGAGAATCGTTTCCTTTCCCTAAAAATAAAATGGAATGAAGCCTGGAAGTGTTTGTGTAACCCTTTTAAAATTCATGGCACATCTGTGACCCCCAGGAACATCTGGAACGTATGAGTTTAGAAGCTTCACCTCGAGTGTGGAAAGACCCCAAATGTCTTTTCTGGCCATGAGACCATTTCTCCTCAGGAAACCCTGGGGTGAATCTTGTCAGAGTGAAACATGTAATCACGGCCCTGTCATGTTTTGTCACGCACCTCTGGAAACCATGGCATGGTTGACATGCTTGATTTGTGAGCAGCATAGCCATAAACCACCGAAGGAGGTTCTTTCTCAGGCCTCATACATGTACCTTTGAGAGGGATATCAACAAACCACCGTCAGAGATCTGCTAGAACACATTTAGATTTTTGAGGCACGTGAAAAAGCCCTTCCCTTTCAAAGTCAAGGACATGTCTGACGCCTTCTGGTCATCTTATAGGGGAGCTCAGAATAGGACCCAGCGTCAGACAGTCACAGAGAATTATAACAACCAACCGTCAACAACTCTTCACCACTTCTTGATTATCATGGGCAGTAAAGCGGTATGTGTGTGTGTGTGTGTGTGTGTGTGTGTGTGTGTGTGTCTGTGTGTGTGTGTGTGTGTGTGTGTGTGAATAGCAGAAGAACACATGATCAGAAAGATAGGGAGGTAAGGTCAGGATTAGCTGTTAGAACAATTTCTCTTCACGCACAGCAGTAGGGTGTTTGCCTTGCACGCAGCCAGCCTGGCCGAGCCTGGTTCAATTCCTCCGCCCCTCTCAGAGAGCCCGGCAAGCTACCAAGAGTATCTCGCCCGCACGGCAGAGCCTGGCAAGCTCCCCGTGACATATTCAATATGCCAAACACAGTAACAACAAGTCTCAAAATGGAGATGTTACTTGGCCCACTCGAACAAATCGATGAACAACGGGAGGACAGTGACAGTGTGACAGTGTTCTCCATCTTCAGGTAAACAGGGCCCAACAGCCTATTTAAATAAGCCTAGGTAGTTTTGTGCACATTTGTGCCCCTCTCAGGTAGTTTGAGAACTTTTTTTTAAAAAAAAACTCCCTTAAATGAAAATGTTTTATGGCAAAGTAATAGCATAATATCTAAGGTAGTTAGGTTGACACAGTATTTTCAGTGTGGAATTTTGTTTATTTGGGGACCACACCTACTGAAGCTCAGGGGGTTACTCTGGACTCTGGAATCACTCCTGGAAGGCTTCAGGGACCATATGGTATACTGGGCATTTAACATGGGTCAGATGTATGCAAGGTAAGTGCCCTACTCACTTATACTATCTCTTTGGCCCTAGTTTGAATTTTGAATGGAAATAATTATTGAAAGAAGGACATTGGCGAATATTTACAGAGGGTCACTCCAGTCCAGACACTTTGTTAAGTGTCCTATGGATAATGTTCCATTCATTCTACATCAAGTCACAATTATTCTAAGAGGCAACATACTCCCCCGCCCCCACCCTCGTGTCCAGGTTGGGAGGCTCAGGAAGGTTAAGCTGCTTGCCTGAAGTCGCACAGCTTACTGTGCATCAAGTCCTGCTCCTGCATGCTGACCCCTGAGCCTGGGCCATAAAACACTGCCCTGTTCCCCCTTCGCTGTGACTCCGGCTCGGGTGCAGGACGACCTTTTGCTCTTGGGTCTTCAGTTTATTGTTGTTTCAGACCATGGCTGCCAAACTCGTTTCCAGTCCAAGCAGCTGGGCTTTGTCACAAACATGATTTTTGTAAAGCATTCGCAGCCGAGCTGAAGTTGCAGTGAAATCACTCATCAAATGCCTGCCAAGGCTTGAGGTTTGGACAGGAATCTACTAGAACATTGTAGCCAGGGATTGTGGAGGCCGCAGCTCTTTGTCTCCAGAGTTGCAGGCAAGGGTTTCTTGTCACACATCTACTTCCTTTTGGTCTGGGAAACAAATTGTTGCCCCAGCCACAAACCAGAAAGCAGGCTCCAGTGTCCCTTACCACAGGTATGACACGTGCCACTACCGCTGGCACTGGGCAGAAAGCAGGGAGCCAGTTGTGTGAGGGTAGGTCCACCTCACAGCTGCCAGCAGTGAGCTGCTGAGAAGTGGGTGAAATGTTCTCTAACTATATCCTAAAATTCTATTCAGGTGTTAGGAATTCTGTGTCCGTACCATGATTTGATTGAACTATTGGCTCTTGCATCATAAATAAGCTTAGGGGCTGTAGAGATAATCCAGAGATAAGGCACACTTGTCTTGCTTATGGCTGACTGGATTCGATCCCTATCAACAGCTGTGGTCCACCCAGCCCCACCAGGCTTCACCCTGAAACTCAGATCCAGGTGTAAGCCTTAAGTGCCTCTGTGTGTGTTCCTCCCCCAAATAAAAAGTAGAAACTAGGTTCTAACTAGATTTCTTGCTTATAATTGTTGGGAGTACATCAGCTTCCTCAGAGCTCAGTCTCCAGAGTGCTGCTCTGAATGATGCTCTCTGCAACTGTGTATGCGGGGCTTACACAGCAGTGACCTGCCAAGAAAAGATCTTGGCATCCTGATTCCTCTTCTTTCACTGCAGGGTTGGTGGATGCCGAAGGCTGTGGAGGTGTTTAAGTCATAAGTGCACTATGCAAATAGATTTTGATGCTTTTCCTGCCTCAGTTCTCCTCAGACTGAAGTTGATAAAGAGACTCCAGCATCTGATGAAGGACCTTGTCAAAGGGAACTTTACTTGCTGGTTGTGATTCCCAGCTACATGATTCTGAGCAAGAAAGAGCCTGTTAGTGCCTATGTACTCCTGATTCCTTACTCCTCCTTCCTGGCAGTTCTCTACATGCCCATCCAGCCAATGGGTCCTTCCTGTATTGTTGCCAGCACCCAGCACTAGAGCTTCACCTGTTCATATGGAATCATGAGGATTTCCCCTGGTTCCTTTGACTGGTATTTTGGACATTTGCTGAAACCAGAAACTTGCTGAGTTCAGGAACCACACTTCTTTGTGCCAGAGTGGAACCCAACACAGCTCTCCCCTCCCTGACCCTAGAGGGAGTCTGAACACACCTCAACTCTAATGTCTTAAGGTTTTTGTCCATTCAGCCAGGTGACACAGGTGTCCACTGTCATACAAACTTGGTGAATTTGGATATGCACAAAGGAGTGTGCTTTATTTTAGGGCAATTTTATATAAAATTAGGGGAGGTATATACATATGTGTGCGTGTGTGTATTCAAAAAAGAGAAAGTAAGTGGCTATAAAGAGAGTTTCATCTACATGGCACATATATAAAATTTGTTCAGGTTTGATATATATTTGAATTTTTTTCACAATGAAATAAGATATTTAATGTCCAGTTTCCATGTCATTCGGGGAAAAAAAGTGCCCTTTATAAAGTTTCAGTGATGAAGGAATCAAGGATTTTTTATTCATTGTTTTCTTTGTTTTGCTTTGCTTGAGGCATCATTATTTACCATACTGTTCCTGATCAGGTTCCATGCATGCAACATTCAACACCACACTCTCCATCAGGGTGTTTGCTTCCCTTTGCCAGTATTCCAGGGTTCCCTACTTTCTATCCCCACCCTCTGCTCTTGGTAAGCTCAGTTCTGTAGACTTGTTCTCCTGTCCTGTACCTTTAGCCTCTGGTTATTCCCTTACTGTGTTTCTTTAAATCTCACAGCTGAGAGAGAATGTTCTGTATGTCTCTCTCCATCTGACTTTATTTATTGTTCTTGGTTGTCTTGTTTGCATGGTTTGATTATTTTTTGAGGAGTGGAAATGTGTCCTTTATGGATAAAGACTAAGCCAGAACCGATAGCTTAGTGGCAAGGCACAACTGGACCAGAAGAGAAGAATTAGGTTGAAGAGAAGAATTAGGTTGATTTTTCTACCCTTTGTAGGTAGGGTCTGTGGTAGGTTTTCTCACCTCTGGTAAGAAAATAATAGCACAGCATATGAGAAAGCAGAAATCTCCCTCCCAAGAGGAAAAGATAAGCAGGAATTTTCCAGTTTTGTACACATGAATAATGAACACAGTATTGTGTAAAATTTAATTACAACAGCAGCTCTCCATTTCTGTGGGGTCCACATGTGTGGATGCAAGTCATCACAGATCAGACATGGCGACATGGAGTTGGTTCTACCATAATGGTTACATCTGTCCTGAACATATACCGGCTGGATTTTTCCTTGTCATTATTCCCTGAACAGTGGCATCTAACATCTGTTTACATAGGTCTTATATCGCAATGCATTAGTTATTGTAAGTAATCAAGACATAACGTAAAGCATACAAGAGGATGTGCTTGGTGATATGCAAAATTATGCTGTCTTCTGTAAGAGACTAGAGATCCTCAGATTAGGGTAACTGTGGGCATCCTGGAACCATTCCCCATGGAGACTGAAGATGTTTATGTACAATTGTAGAGCTTTTCTACTTTAAAACACCTACTATTAAAGCTACCAAAAGCAAAACAATCATTTTATCCAAAGCCGTGAATAAGTAGAATGTGCTCCACACTTTATGTGAACCTGAGTATATATCAATTAAATTGTAATATTTTATTAAAACCTTCCATTTATTTAAACATCAATTTTGTTAAATTTCTAATCTTCTCTTTTTCTTCCCTCTCTTTTAAGGTAATTGTTCGAGGTGGAGGACACATTTTACCATATGACCAACCTCTGAGATCTTATGACATGATTAATCGATTTGTTTTTGGAAGAGGATGGAATCCTTATGATGCATGAGCCACTTTCCTAAAACAGGATTTCAGGGGCTTTAAATCTTTGAAAAGAAAATTTTCAGTATTGAAAATATCATATACATAAGAAAATGATCTTTTATCTCTGTAAAATTTTCTCATCAATAAAAAAAATACTATCCTTAACAAAAGATAGAGTGTTTGTGGGGGAGATGCTTTATAACAAGATTAAGAAAGTGTTGTGCATGAGTAAGAATTCCAGTTTTTAACTTCATGAATGGAAAGAATGAATTCTGAAGTGCCAGTTCAGAAAGGAAAAGATGAATGGCATGTTGGGGACTTGAATATAGATTTTAAATTCCTTCAAAGAGTGTATGAAAAGAGCAAGAAAAGAAGAAATTTGTAACATTTTTGTGCAAGGTTTTGTTATCCCTCACATATGAAGGCATTTTTGGTAAGAAGAGCTGGCCTAATACTCCAAAGGAGTGAGTGACAACTAATATTGGTGGGGAAGAGATTGGAGCATACATTCAAGCTTATCATGAAAGGTAGCTTGGCCTTCTTTGCACTATAAACCATATTAAAAAGTAGCAGTGCATCAATTGGTAATGAGTATTATATTCAGAGAACAAAGTGACTGTGCTTCCTTTTCTTTGCTCATTTTTAATTTTTTTTTAGTTTGTTTCTTCATTGACTGTGGATCATGCATATCACATTACTTAAGAGACACTTTGAATTTGAGTTTTAATTCTGTGTTCTTTTAACCAAATAGAGGACAGCTTAATTTAGTGTAATTGTGGGAAGAGTCAAGAAAGATATATAGATATGTATAATTTGGAATCAAAATATTTAATTTATAAATATGCATACATTGATAATTTTCCAATGGAAATATCAAATCTTAGCACATCTTCTCTACGTATGCATCATATTTTCATATCTCTGAAATTCTACATCAATTTTGGCTTTTCCACATCATTTTCTCTTATATCATCCATCTAAGAATTGGCTCACTGGAGTACTCAATGTAAAAACTCAATATGAGAAAGCTTTATCTTGCGACAAATATTTTATTGAGTTCTTGAAATTTCTCAGTTTGGGTTTGATTTTATTCAGGCTTTAACTTTCCTCTATATATTTTATAGTGCTTATTTATTCTAAGTCATCAAGTTAAACATTATGATCAAAGCAGATTTTAAGCATTTCATAGAATCAGTGGATGGGGGTGGGGTGGGGGAATGAGCAAAAAGCTTTGCATAGAGCCATCTACAAGCCAGAAGTATTGTACTTGATCCATTTTCATATACTGGAAATGGCACCTACTGCAGCTGGGAGACCTGGGATTCTGTCTCCAATGTGTCACCAACCTGGGTACTTTGAATAAGTCGCTTCAACAGATGAGTCCCCCAAAGTCCCAAAGAAGTAACCAGGGAAGGAGAATTCTGTGACTCCATCTGGACATTTGCTTATAGGTGTGTTAGTACTTATTTCACAAGGGTGCCATAAAAACATACAGCCCATCTTCTTATTCATGGATTCTATACTTACAGTTACCTACTCACTAAAAATATATCTCTAATATCCAAGTTCACGATCAATCACTTTTGTAGTCATTTGTGAACATGTACAATGATGAAAAATATGAGTTACCAACTGTACACCTGGTCAGCAAAGAGGTTTACTGGTTTCTTTCAGCTCAATGCTGTAAACACACATCCTTTCCTTGGTCTATTTGGGTTTAAAGGGTTTAAATTTCAGTTTAAAGGGTTCCTAAGCACAATGTGATAAAGTGCTGTTTAGTACTTCTAAGTACAGGACAGCTATGATGTATCTTATTTTGCTTTAAAAGAAGAAAGGGAAGGGTAGTTCAGAGACCAAAAGGAAACCAGTGTTTGCTCTAAGTAGAAAGAGCACTTTATGTAGAAAATAGCCGAGTGGAATCCATGTTCTTCCTGGAATGTTTAGGACAATCAGTTAAGGGTCAGTGAGAGGATACCAGTATGGCTCCATTTGTTTCATTCCAAAATGAGAGCATCATTACATCTCACTAATATTTGGTGTTGGATGGTCTCTGGGTCCAGACACGAGACAGATGTCTCACATGATTGCTTTCCCTGTAAGTAGACAACTTAGGAGGAGGAGCTGGAGAGAGGAGGGGTGCGGCATCTTCTCATGGTTCTTGTCCAGCATTGCCAAGAAGTACCATTTGGATGCTGAAAAGGTGTTATCAAGAAAATCAATTTCCTGAAAACAAAACCTTTCAAACAAGATATTTAATACATTGTCATACAAAATCATAAGCCAGGTAGACCTCTGTACCATACTTGTTACCTTGTGGCCCTGTAGTTAAAAACATTGTAGAATTAGGGAATAAGTCATGTGCTATTTTTTTTTTCTATTTTTGGCTGAAAAGCAAGCCAATGAGCTATTATATTTTTTACCTGGCAAATGGCTATGTTAGTATGACATCTAAGATATTTTTCAGAAGCAAACAGTCTGTCCTTTCAAAGTAGGAGTATTGCTTTAATAATTAGTGAGAGATTATTTGCTTTAGCAAAGAAACTCAGTTCATGGCAAGAGTATTTTGAAAACAGATGTTTGGGTTACTTCCCATGTACTCTGTACTTATTATGGGGAGGGGTCAGGGAGCCAGACTCCCTAGATCTGGGAAAATTTAACATGCATGTGCATAAGAGACAGATGGGGGCAAGCAACAGGGAATGGCTGTATCTGTTCCTTGCATGTGGGAGGCTTCATTCCACCCCAGGCAACTTGTATCCTCCTTTACTCACATAACAAGAACAACAAAAAGAGGGATGCATTGAAAAATGAGTGTGGGAGAGTTAATAAAGTTCTTCTAACAAGGTGTTTTTTCACTTGATCTACATCTCTCTATAAACTTTCCTTTTGAGCACTGATGAACGTTTACTTTTTTTGGCGAAGGGTATGTGCCCAGCAGTGCTCATGAGGCCACTCCTGGCTACCAACCAAATGAGGCCAGCAGGTCAGTGCTAAGGCCTGAGGATGTGGTGCCAGCAGCTAAGAGAGTCACCCCCGTGATGCTCAGAGACCATCAGGGCCACACTTGGTGATGTTTGGGAGGACATGGAATGCCAGGACTCAAACCTGGCTTGGTAGAATCGATTGTCTCTGTGCTATATTCCTTACCCCCAGCACTGGTGATCTTTAAAACAAAGTGTCATGACAAACTGAACATAAATCCAAATATATGAATTGCTAGATCACAAAAGACTAACCCATTTATCAAATGTGCTTTGTCATTTAAAGTTTTTTAAAATGACAAACACATTCAATAAATCCATCCTATTAGATTAGTAACTTTAACATTTTAGAAATGAAAAATATTTTTTACTATAAATATAGAACATATCTTTTTTAAAATTAAGCATTTCAAAGCATTTTTTTTTGTTTTCTTTGGGGTGCACAATCAGTGGTGTCCTTGGGTCATTCCCAGCAGTGCTCAAGGGACTAGGGTACTAAAGATAACCACAGATTTCTCACATGAGAAGTATGTGCTTGGTTCTGTCTGGCCAATCTTTATCTGTTTTAAACTTTCTTTTACATTTAAAATCATTTTATTATTATATTTTATGCATACTACCGAGAGTATCCCGCCCGCACAGCAGAGCCTGGCAAGCTCCCCCTGGTGTATTTGATATGCCAAAAACAGTAACAAGAAGTCTCACAATGGAGACATTACTGGTGTCCACTCAAATAAATCAGTGAACAATGGAAGGACAGTGACAGTGACAGTGAGTTAAAGCATACATGATTATATATACTTGTTGGTATATCTTTAGTGATTTTTCTAATGGTAGAGATGGCACCGCCGCATAAAAATTTGGAGATTACTGTTAACAACAGAAATTTAAACAAAATTTAAAAATGACCTTAAGGGGGTATGGTGCCGCCAGAAGGTCAATCTGTACCTGTGAGGAGAGTGCATCAGCAGCTTGATGGCACTGTCAGACTTTCAGATACCTCAAAATTGCTGCTGTGCCTTTGGCCAGACCCCAAAAACTTGGGGCAAAACTTACCAAGAAAGTAAACGGCCAAAAGTTAGGTATGTGGGAGACACACCCACAAACCACCTCCGGCTCAGCTATATAAGTGGGGGCATGGCCTCTCTAATTCCTGATCGAACTGCTTAAAGGTCATGATTCCAGAGACTCAGAAACGAATCTCGGAACACAAAGGCTATTGGCAGAAATGCGTCCTGTTCCTGCAGTAGGTTACTGGTGCTGGGCCACTCCAGGTGGGAAGAGGTTTCGTGCCTTGGCCTGTTCCCCCTGGCGGCCCGCTGACCGCCATCCTCCAGAGGCCACTGGACAGTCAGGTTTGGGCCTGCAGTGATGAGACACGCAGAGCCTCACCAGATGGGGCGGTGGAACCGGCCCTTTTCTCCCCATCCCAACGAGACCCGGAGTCACCTCTCTGGCTCCTGGTCAAGCTGATTAACGGCCATGATCCCAGAGACTCAGAAACAAATCTCGAAACCCAGCGGCTTTTGGCAGAAATGCACCCAGGCCGTATACGAGGTGGCCACCGCCTCAGAGCTTATTGGAAAGCCAGTTATGAGCAGGCAGTGATGGGGTAACTGCAGTCTCATGGGAAGGGGGGGGTATATTGGGGTTCTTAAAGTAAAGCACAGTGGGTAGGGCGTCTGCCTTGCACGCAGCCAACATGGCCGACCCGAGTTCGATTCCTCCGCCCCTCTCGGAGAGCCCGGCAAGCTACCGAGAGTATTCGATATGCCAGACACAGTAACAACAAAGTCTCCAATGGAGACGTTATTGGGCCCGCTCGAGCAAATTGGGGTTCTTGGTGGTGAAAAATGAGTACTGGTGAAGGGAGAGGTGTTTGCTCATTGTATAACCGAGACTTAAACCTGAAAGCTTTGTAACTTTTCCCACAGTGATTCAATAAATAAGTATAAGAAGAAAATAAATAAAATTATGAAAAAAAAAGTAAGGTGGAGTTCATGCCCAATTCAATTAGCTAATCAGTGGCTGAATAAATAGCAGTACTCCTACATTTTAAAAAAAGAGGAAAAATATGACCTTAAGCTCTGTATGGAATGGGTTAAATTATAGACCGGGATATGGCTCAAAGATCTGGGGCTCACACTTTGTATTCAGGAGCCCCGGCGGGTTTGATCTCATGTCCAGGTGCTCCCGTGAGCACTACTGGGTGTGAAAACCAATGGGCTGGGCCTATGACTCAAGCAGTGGAACACATAACTTGCATGGATGAGGTTCTGAGCTTACTCCTATACTACAAGGAAAACTCACACATTTACACAAAGCAATACATCTTACAATTTAACAGGCTTTCATTTAGAAGGAGGGAGTGAAAGAAGAAACAAAGAAAATGATTTTTTTTTTTAAAGAATGAACAAGGGAGGGAGGAAGAGACAAGTTTTGTAAAGGATAACTGGTCTCTGGAAAGATCAACAAGAAACCACAAGAAACCTGTAGCGGTGAGAGAGGAAGGCCTTGGAGCATGGGTGGGCAGAAAACATTAAGGTGAAAGTTCATTTTTATGCAATTTTGTGCTTTATGGTACAGACATAAACATATACGCACATATAGATAAAGAATTAAAATCTGGTTCTGGACTCTTAAAGATCTGCCCTTTGGGTTATTTTACTGTAAGATAAAGCCCTCGGGCTATACCCCCAAAGAGCTAGCTCTGCTGGGCAGGTTGCCGAGCAGGGCAGCATGTGGTGCTCCGGGCATTCTGACAGTGGGAGTGGAGGGTGCCAGAAACTTGAGAAAAGCAGGGGTTAGAGGAGGTAAAAGGGAGAGTCGACCACATGTTGGCTGAGACCAGGGGTACTTCGGATGCTGTAGAATCTGGAATGAGGAGCCATGTCAGCGCCTCTCTGCCCACACCCACTAAGCAGAGAACAGGGCAAAGATGTTGGCTGAAGGCTGTTCTGCATTGTGCAAAGCCACAGGGCTATTGATTTCATCTCTGCAGCCAGTTGTAAAGGGAGAGAAAAGCATTCCAGTTGCTCTGGGACTTGTCTGTTGGGTGACCCAAAGAATTGGCCTGGAAGGTTCAGCCTTACCTCCCTTCCAGATTCATTTCCGAGTTCTGTGACCTAGTAACAGCACTCTTTTCAGAGCTCCCCAAATATGTCCTATATTCTGCATGACATCGTCAGGTCAGTGGTTTTGCCATACCCGGGACATCATGGACCTTCATAGACGCAAACACTTGCCTAAGTTTGCAGTCACAGGTAAAGTCAGATTTAAACCTAGGTGTCTCCAATGGAGTACTATGTAGCTCTTAGAAAAGATGAAGTCATGAAATTTACATACAAGTGGTACAATATGGAAAGTATCATGCTAAGCGAAATGAGTCAGAAAGAGAGGGATAGACATAGAAAGATTGCATTCATCTGGGGGATATAAAGTAACAAAGTATGAGATTAATACCCAAGAATAGCTGAGATCAGCACCAGGAGGATTACTCCATAACTTAGAGGCCAGCCGGGTATCCTAGAGGAAAGGGCTATTCAGATAGAGAAGGGAGCACCAAATAAAGGATGTTTGGAGGATCCTCCCAGGAGGGGAGATGCATGTCGAAAGTAGACTATGGACTGAACATGTTTGCCACTCAATGCCTCTTTTGCAGACCACAACACCCAAAAGGAGAGAGAGAACACAGGGGATTGCCCTGCCACAGAGACGGGGGGATGGGGGGATGGGGGTGGGAGGGATATTATCCATGGTGGTGGAAAATGGGCACTGGTGGAGGGATGGGTATCTGATCATTGTATAATTGAAACCAAAGCACAAAAAATTGTAAATCTACAACTTAAAAAAAATAAAATAAAATAAAGGGGGAAAAAAAAAAAAAAAAAAAAAACCTAGGTGTCTCAGCATACTCTTCCCACCAAGGAGGCTAAGCTCTTCCCCACCTGATTATCAAAGACTAAATATTGCCCTCCGCTCCCCTGTCCTCACCGGGGCCCCTTGGAGGAGGGGGGGTTGAGTTTCAACCCAAGCAGAGTCCCAACAGCTAAAGACCTCCGGAACCCAGCCAAAGCCATGCTGACACCACTCTCTACACGCTTCGACAAGGAACCTGCAGAGGAACCCAGGTGTGCGGGACCTGGGGCTGAGATCTCCAAGCCTGCTCGGTTCGGGACTGTGCCTCCTCCACCCACCCACCCCCCATCTTCCAGTAGCTAGACAGTTACACCCACCAACTGCCATGTAACCCCATCAAAGGCCGTCCAGAGACTATACAACCAAGCATTCGCAGCCGTGTGGCCTCTTATTCTCTAGTTCTCACTCTCAGAGAACCCGACAGGCTACTAAGAATATCATACCCGCCTATAAGCCTGACTAGGAACACCTGTAAAGGTGATTAGAGGATGCCCCAAAAGCCTCCATCGTCTAGGAGAGCACGGCAAGCTACCATGACTATCCCGCCTGCACGGCAGAGCCTGACAAGCTACCCGTGGCATACTCGATATGTCAAAAACAGTAATAATGAATGGTCCTCATTCCCCTAACCCTGAAGGAGCCCCCAATATGTCATCGGGCTACACTTGCACTTGACAGGGATGAATGGAGACGTTACTGGGCCCGTTCGAATGAATTGAAGAACAACAGAGTGATAGTGATAAATACTAGGAATATCTGGAAGGTAAAGGGGTGTGGTGTGGACCATCAATAATAATACACTTCATGGGGCCAGAGTGATATTACAGTGAACAGAGCATTTTTCTTGCACACAGCTGACCTGGTTTGATCCTCGGCATCCATATGGTTCCCTGAGCATGGCCAGGAGTAATTCTTGAATGCAGAGTGAGGGAGTGAGGGGTAACCCCTGAACATTGCCAGCTGTGACCTCCAAATTCAAAATAATAAATAAATAAATAAAAATAAAGTATTACAAAAAAGTACACTTCATTTGGAAAGTCAGTTAAATCAAGTTTTGAAGAGTTTTCCTTGCAGTATCTACTCCACCCAACAGAAACTAATTTAATTTTGAATTACAGTTCTGGAGCAAGTGTTAGGCATCTTTATTAGATTATTGAGGCATACTTCTTTTCTCAGGCCACCAAAACTTGATCAAAAAGCCCAGAACCCAACACAGGTCCTTGACAGACAAGCTGCTTGACTTGAAACCTGATTTTCTTAGGAAAAGTCATTCTTTCCTGGGATGACAAGACCCACCCCACCTTCTGGAACTCTTACTGATATGTGCATCACAGTGGTGTCCGTCTTCACATCCTTCCAGCCTCTGGGTCTAAGCTCAGAAATCATTTCATTCTTCATGCCAGTCCCCTACACTGCCAGTCAATGCTTGCTGCAGGGTTGGAGGCCTGAGGAATTCCACCACCACGCAGGAAGTCTGTACCTTGGGAGAAAATAGGGATACCTGGCCAGATGTATTTGCTTTTGCTTGCATACTGTAATAGTTATTGCTATTATCATTCTAAAAAAAAATTTTTTTAAACAACATTCCGAAAACAAACCTGAAAGTGATTGATTCTGTTGCCCCTAAGACATCAAACCTCAGAATTGAAAGCAGGCCTTTTGTGATTTATATCCATTCAACCCCAAGGAAAGACATCTGTTCAATCATTTGAAAGCATTTTTTGGCAACCTCAGGAGTATGACGTGGGGCTATCTACATTCCCCTGGGCTCGTGCACTCAAGCAGAAGAAGCCAGGCCTGGGGCTGCTGCTCACAGCCTGAGCAGGAAAAGCCATGGCATCTAACCAGACCCTTAAGGTAATCACTAATCTTTTTCTTCAATCTGTAATATTCAAACTGTTCATTGTGAAAGTTAGGAAGTAAAACCACAGGCCAAGGAATGAGCTCAAAGGGCAGGAGTGTACACCTTGCATGCACGAGGCCCTAAGTCAATCTCCAGCATGGCATGGTACCCCCAAGCAGCCTGGGGTATAGCTCTGGGGGGTCTGCTGAGCATCATCAGGGTGGCCCTGGTGGGTCCCAACTCCACTATGCGTGAGCAGCACTACATTGCTCAGCCTGGGTTTTGGATGATCCAGCCCTGTTCGCCGAATATTGCTGGTAAAGACCCAAAGCACTCCCTGAGCACTGTCTGGGGAGACCAAAAAAGACGAAGAAAAGAAGCGAAAGCATCCTCTCACTATCCTCACACCATACCCTTCTATTACTGACTGTTCTGTTCAGGAAGAGGGAGTTATCTAGCAGAGAGTAGAGAGAATGATAAAACTTGATGTCTCAAACTTGTTACATATGCTTTCAAAGGCCTTTTCTGCAGCTGCCGGGTGGGGCTTCCAAGGTCCCATGCGCAGGTGCTGCTTCAAGCGAGAGGAGCTGAGGTCCCGTGGGGCTGCTTCTTTGCTCCCCCAAATTGGGCTCTGCACTGTGCGGTGTAGCTATTCCACACTGGGTCCCCTCTCAGCCCCAACACCTCCCGCCTCCCACCCCCCTACTCCACAGCCCAGCACCTGGACTCCTGCTTTGCTGAGGTCAAAAGGATCAACATTGGATTCCCCCAGTTTTCCTCCTTCACCCCGACATTCAACTGTAATGCACTTGCCCTCATCCTTATCCCATCACAGGAAGGGCCTGACCTCTCTCCTCTGCTTCCTCCCCTAGACCCCCAACTTCCCTGAGAGGAACCCCAGTTCACTATGACAAAACCACAATTTCTCTAGGGTTCCCCTGAGTGCTGGGCATACCCACTTTCACAGCGACTGTCCTCCTCCTCCCCATCTGGACCCATACTTAGAACCCTTTCTTTCTCCCACAGCCCAGTGCGGAGTAGATCCTATTTGTTCCGCTTCCATGGGGTTGCCGGAACCCCTTCCACATGCCCCTCTTGTCCTGGACTAGCGCATCACCTCCTAAATGTATTCCCCTGTTTCTAGCTTCCCCTCCCTTACCCCCGCACCATCCACCATGAAGCTGTTCTAGAGAGCGCACTTGTCTCACCACTGCAGCCTGCTCATGGCACCACTCAATGGCAGCCAAGAACTTTCAGGTCGGGGTTGGAGCGATAGAACAGCGGGTAGGGCGTTGGCGTTGTACGCAGCCAACCCAGGTTCAATTCCCAGCATCCCATATGGTCCCCCGAGCACCGCCAGGAGTAATTCCTGAGTGCAGAGCCAGGAGTAACCCCTGAGCATTGTTGGGTATGACTCAAAAAGAAAAAAAAAAACTTTCAGGTTAACTTCAAAACACTCTGGCTTCGAAGGCCTGTCACAAGCTGGCTCCAATCTCCTTCACTGGGCCCACTTTTCTTGTGGCCCGAGTACAGCTTGCCTACAGAGCGGATGTGTGCTTGGCCACATATCATGTTACCTTCTCTCTGCTTGTGTGTCTCTTTTTAGCCATCACAGTCCAGAAAATGAAACACTGTCCTGCCTTCAAGGTTCTTCCAAAAGTGCCCTGAGCTTTCTTTCAGTCCTGCTTTTTCTCGTTCTGTTGTCTGCCTTTACAGAATCACTTTCTGCTCTGTAGTGTGTGTCTCCCTCCCACCACGCACATTTCCGACTCAGTCCAAGGCAGCTGGTGTTTTCCTCTGCCCATTGGAGCAGGTAGCCGACTCCATGTCCCTGGAGGCAGAGAGGCAAGAGGCAGGATGAGCAGCTTTCAGTTTCTGGCTTTGGATCTCTAAGAGCCAGAGGTCCAAGGGGAGGATAGGGTTTGAGAGAAGCTGAGTGGTTTGGAAAAACAGGCAAGAAACAACAGTTCATCCCAAGCAGTAAATTCCAGTGCTGTTGTCTGGCAGGAGCCAGGTTAGGCCAAGATCCCAGGGAGGAAGAGCTTCTGGGTGGGGCTTCTGGGTGGAGTGAGGCTCACAGTGCCAGCGAGGTCTGCAGGCATGGAGGAAAGGTGGGGACAGACACAGTGTGCTGGGCTCATTAGGAACAACCATATGGAGATGAAGTCCCTTCGCTGCCTAAAACTCTTGGAACCTTCCGCAGCACCAGGAAGGGTGGAACAGAGCAATAACCAAGACAAAATGTCTCACCAGCACAGCCGGGTGGAGGGTTTATTGCAGAAAATATGCAGACAGCGGATTTCTTATTTTGTGGATGGCAATTCCTTGCTGTCGTATTAGGCTCCATGTACAATTTTTTCATGCATGAGAAGGACAATGTGACTCCAGTCCAACAATGTTTACTGGGGTCCACTCTGCCCAGGCACCGACCCAGAGCTGTGGCAATGAAGGAGGCACAGAACACTCCCTGAAGGTGTTCTACCAGCAGTCAATGTCCAACCACCTACCCTCAAGTTTAACTTCTTAGCTGTGGCTGAGGACTTCATAGGGGACTCATGTATCTGAATGTGGTTACTAGGGAAAAAAATGGCAGCAAAGTTTCTGAGTGTGTGATGATTAAGAATTAATTCAAAGTCAGCTGCATCATAAATCTTAAGTGTCTCTGGCAGTGTTCGCCATGTTGCGTTTCCAGTAGAGAAAGTTTAAGGAGCCCTGCTCTGGAGAGAGGTCCGGAACTTGGGTTTTTTTTTTCCCCCAGAAATGAAAGCACTCAGTGCACCTCCAAATTTCCCTTCTTTAAGTGAATAAACAGAAAACCTCACTAATTGCACTGAAGGCTATTATTGCCCTCATGGATTGTTTTAGCACCCCCAAGGGGTGGTGGGGGGTTGAGGAAAGTGCCTATTAGGGAAATCAGGGTATTAGAGTATGCTGGAGAGTAGATTATGGCACCATAGTGACAGGAATGAAGGAAGGAAGGAAGGAAGGAAGGAAGGAAGGAAGGAAGGAAGGAAGGAAGGAAGGAAGGAAAGGAGGGAAGGAGGGAGGGAGGGATGGAGGGAAGGAGGGAGGGAGGGAAGGAGGGAAGGAGGGAGGGAGGGATGGAGGGAAGGAGGGAGGGAAGGAGGGAAGGAGGGAGGGAGGGAGGGAGAGAGGGGAAGAGAGAAAACAAGGGAAGGAAGAGAGGGAGGAAAGAAAGAAGTGTCACCTGTGTGGAAATGTAGAGGCAGGGGCTGACAGACCCTGCAAGACCAGCAGCCCTCACCCTGGGGCCTGAGAAAGGTCTCCAAGCTCATTGATTCCAGGACAACAGCCTAAGGCTAAGAGGCAGGGAAGGGGGTGGATCTAGGCCGATTTGGAATGTGCTCAAAGCACCTTTCTTGGTAGGCGGCAAGTGGATGGACCAACTGGGACACTTATGCCATCAAAGCAATGAAGAGAAATTCTTATACAGAATGCACAAATAAACCATAACTCAGAGGTGATTACTTTAAAACTATGGGTTATATCCATCTCCCTTGTTTGAAACTATATTATGTTTCCTTCACTTATCACAATTTTTTATTGGTTGGTTGGTTGATTTTGAGGCCACACTTGGCATTGCTCAGGGATTACAAATGTGTCTGTGCTCAGGGATCACTCCTGGTAGGGCTCGGGGGAACCAGATGAGGTGCTGGAGATGGAACAACAAAGGCAAGTACCTTACTTGCTAGACTATATCTCAGGCCTCTGACTGCAATTTTTAACATCACCCTTGAATTTACTGAGTTGCATTATCTTTTCAACTGTTTTTTTTTTTTTTTTGCCACCTGGCCAAAGTGATGATAAGGTGACTTTTTTAAAAAAAAATTTTTTTTTATTAGTGAAACACCATGAGGTACAGTTGTAGATTTACAATTTTTTGTGCTTGGGTTTGATTATACAATGATCAGATACCCATCCCTCCACCAGTGCCCATTTTCCACCACCATGGATAATATCCCCCCCACCCCCATCCCCCCATCCCCCCTTGCCTCTGTGGCAGGGCAATCCCCTGTGTTCTCTCTCTCCTTTTGGGTGTTGTGGTCTGCAAAAGAGGCATTGAGTGGCAAACATGTTCAGTCCATAGTCTACTTTCGACATGCATCTCCTCTCCTGGGAGAATCCTCCAAACACCCTTTATTTGGTGTTCCCTTCTCTATCTGAGCTGCCTGATAAGGTGACTTTTTAAATTGATGGGTCAACAGAGGAGCTCAGTCGATAATTTACTTGAGAAGCAGCAGCACCATGTGCCACCAAACCCTATAGACTAAGGAATGACAGTCTGTTGGCCTGGCCCCCTTGGTCCCTCTAAGTGACTGGTAGGAGGATCCTGGTGGGGCTCAGGGTTTTGGCATTTCAGTGATGCCTCGAATACCCTCCCCTATCCAGTGGACCCAGGCGCCCAGGGACATTTCCAGGAGAGGGGGAGAAGGGAAGGAGAGAGGGGAGGGAAAGGGGATAGAGATAGAGGGAGAGAGGGAGGGAGGGAGGGAAGGAGGGAGGGAGGGAGAGAGAGAGAGAGAGAGAGAGAGAGAGAGAGAGAGGAATTTTGTTCTTCTGTGGCCTCTGCTTTCACTGCTTGTAGTTGCCCTCCAGCTGTTCCTAATTCTCCCAGAATGACTAACTCAGCCAGATTCAGTGTCTACACTTTGTGGCTTCTTAAAGGAGCCAGACCAATTTGTACCATAATGAGATATAGCTGCAACCAAGTAAAACGACGGAAGAGCAAAACACAAAATTAGGAAACATTCGAAAAGGTTATTTTCTTTTTGATAACCAGGATTATAAAATTTCAGTTATGGAAGTCAACGCGTATCCATCTTCTTTCTAAAAAGCCACAGAGTTTTCTGATAGAACTCAGGGGTGGGGCCAAGCGCTCTCACGCGTTTTCCTTTCCCCACTTGAGGACATTCTTTGTTGGCGGGGCACCACGGCCAGTTTCAAGGTGCCATTGTAGGCCTCAGAAAGGAGTAGGGCATGTTCACAGACAAAAGGTAAATCTCTGCTGAGTGTGTTGAAGTAAATGTGGACGTTAAAGGTGAACCAACATTACAGCCTGGGAATGTCTAAGGCTGGTTGCTGAAGCTTCTTTTGCCCAAGAGCAGCAAATGAGCTGATTCACAACTTGCATTCCCGAGAGGAAAAGAAACCCAAGGCAGGAGAAAATCAGTGGGAAATTTTAGGGAGGGGTGGGAGGAGGAAAATCCCACCAACACCAACAAACAACCTCATTGTAGCTGAAATGATTAGAGCCAGATGGAAAATGGGGCCCAGGTGAATGGGAGGGGTTTGAGGGCAGCAAAGCGTCTACCACCCAGAGTCTGGAAGACTGGAAGATCCTTCCTTTGGTGGAGGAGGTGGGGGAGCACTGTTAAGGGGTCTATTTTGTTTTGTGTTTATTTTTCTGGTCACATTCTATCTATGCTCAGGACTTAGTCCTAGTTCTGTGATAGAGATCACTCTTGCACTCCTGGCAGAGCTCAGGGGGCCAAATGGGGTCCCAGGGACCACACCCAGCTTGGCTGCATGCAAGCCAAGTGCCATATACTCTGACAATCTCTATGGACTCTCTTCTTCCTCCTCTTCACTCTGCCTTTCTTTGTCCCTCCTTTTTCATGGAGTATTAAGAGGCTGTAAGTTGGGATGAGTCCTTGCAGATGGGAAAGTGTTCACAAGGACTGGATAGAAAATCTGAGGGGAGGGGTGCAAGAATGGGACACAGCATCTAGGGGTGCAGAGTTCTCATCCATTTCCCCAAACACTAGACTTCACATAAGAACCCCCAGTGTGGAAATAAGAAAAAGTGTATTAGGCTTTCTATATGGCTATTTTTCTATTATCTTGGTGGGCTATTGGAATTTTGAGCTAAACCAGAGCCTACATATCCTCACTCTAATTATATTATGTAGCTCTTATGCCATCAGCTGCAGCCTCTGGCAACAGCCAATTTCCTATTGCTAATGTCCTCTCCCTCCAGAACCTGTCCTGCCAGAATCATTGATCACTCCTCATCTGAACTCCAGAAAAGAGAGAGAGGGTCTGTAATCATTATCATCATGACGATGAGGAGAAGCAAGGGTCTGCAGACTCCATAGAGGAAGGATGGTCTCAAGTGGTGTTTGTGTGGTTTTTGTGACTTACCTCCTGATCACATTTGTGACTTCTTCCAGCTGAGAGCACGGTTAGTTCATGCAAGTCAAATGCTCTGTGGACATTGCAACCCTTCCCGAGGCCCACAGGACACTAGCTCTCCAAATACTGGAGTTTGGTCTATTGCGTTTCTCCATGGATTCACAATTAATAACCAAGAACCTCACATTTCATGGGTGTTCCTTAATATTTATCATGGAGTGCACTGAGGGATTTTCTAAAGGGAAACTAAGAGTTTGGCTTTCTTTTAATTTGGTGGTGTTTTGTATTTGTCTATCTGGATGTTCAGACAGAAAAGTTTGATCTACTTTCATTTAAAAGCAAGAGACTCTTGGGGCTGGAGCGATAGCACAGTGGGTAGGGTGTTTGCCTTGCATGCCGCTGATCTGGGTTTAATTCCCAGCATCCCATATGGTCCCCCAAGCACCACCAGAAGTAATTCTTGAATGAATGCAGAGACAGGAGTAACCCCTGAGCATTGCTGAGTGTGACCCGAAAAGCAAAAATAAATAAATAAATAAATAAAAACAAGAGACTCTTAAGACAGATTTTTTAAAAATCTATATACTTTCTTTGCTCTTTGGTCCCCTCCAGTACATACTTAGAGAGTCAGCCCTTTATTTTTTACAAATACAAATTTTGTTGTGTCCTATGGAGTCTTCTTTTTCAGTTATAAGTGAAGCCCAGCCAGCAATGACAGACTGTCTCAGGCATCACTGATGTCTGAGAATAGGACTCAGGGCAATAGCAGAAAGAATATGTTTCAATTCAAGGCTAACGGGATGCTTCATTTTCTTCATCTCTATCTAAGCAAAGCAAGACTGTAATTCTGAAAATGCTCCCTATTGTTTTGCTCTGAATTATATCTTTTGCATTTTCTCGAGCAAAAAAATATAAAGTATATTGAGAAAATATGAAATGTATTAAATAAATAAAATATCAACTTCTTTTCATAGGAAAAGAGAAAGCTGATTTTACTGCACTCCAACAAAAGCTGGTCAAATCCCAAATGAAGTTGTGCAGTGATTCTTAAGTGACTTTATAAAAAAAAAAAACCCTGAGAATGAAACAATAAACTAGAATCCAGACTGCTGTATGGTCTTTTCCCAGAGAGACAAGCCTGTTCCAAATGCACTGACAGCTAAAGAGAAAGCCAGTGGTACTCCCAGGTGTAAAACTAGGATGAAAGAGGCAGGACTGAGGCTCAGACTGAAATTTGGATGCAGACTTAAGAGTTTTCTGCATTTTCTTTGAACCTGAGCACAGGGAATACATACCAGGAAGAGGTAAAACTAATTTGTGATGATGTCAGATGCAGAGCTTCTACCAAGTGCCTCTTTCTGCTCCACACCAATCATGAGGCAGTTCCAGTGAAATGAAAAGAACCTGGATTAAGGGGTCTCCAGTGAGCCATTGTGAATCTGGGGGTGGGTTTCCCACATTCCCCTGGTTTTGGTAACTTCAAAGCCAATCACCAACAAATATGTATATAGACCCATTGTAAACTTAAGCTATTGACATGATGATCTAGAAAATGAGCAAATCAAATGCACTACTTGTCTCAGAAAACTGTTGTTTGTGTCTTTGATTGGTGGGTTGCTTGGTTTGGGGGTCAACCCTGGTGATGCTCAGAGCTTATTCCTGGCTCTGTGCTCAAGGATCACTCCTTGGTGGGCCCTGGGGACCATATGGAGTGCTCGGGATTGAACCCAGGTTGAACAAGTGCAAGGCAAGCATCCTTTCTGCTGTACTATCTCTTTCCTGCCCAGAAAATAATTGTTTTAATGTTCTAAATGTTCAGTCAGTATAAACTACCTTGTTAACTTTATTAGATGTGTGACCGTCAATATGATTATTGTGTGGCTATTACTGAAATACAAAAAATAAATACTTTTCCTTTTTTATGTCTTATTTCTTTTTCCAACAACTTTGAAATATATTCTATGTATATCTTCTCAGAGTCAGCCACCCCAGACAGCAAATGTGATTTAATAGCATTTAAGCTTCTGAGAATTAAATGGATTTGACTATTGATTTCTTACCACTAGGAGCTGGGATATTAGAAATAAATTTTGTTAATTTGGCTGACAATGAGGCTGACATATAACAGCTTTATGACCAAAAGCAGCTTTGGGTTTTGTCCTTAATTAGAATTTTCATACCATAGCAGTTTGGATTTGCCAAGGACTCTGCTTTAAAGGGATTATGTCGAAGATTACAAAAGTGGTCCCCTCATGCAATAAAGCTGGATATTTGTCTTAGGAATGAATGCAGCCCTATATCCCCGCGGCCCAGAAGCCTACAAATGTTTGAGGATTCCTGCCACACTCTAAGTTGCCGTGAAAGTGCAGAGCAGTTCAGGAAAAATCCTCCCAAGGAAAAGGCTGATTGGGAGTTGGCATGACAACTGTAAACACGACCCAACCTTCCCAGTTTCAGAAAATCCAAGCAAGTCTAATGGCTGGACAAAGAATGCCAGGATGATCTGAATCCCTAAAAGATGAGATACTGGCAAAGTGCCATTTATTTCATTAAAGAAGATAAAGTCAGAAAACAGTTATGGGCTTTTGCTAGCAAAAACCCAAAGCGGCCTGGGGGAAGCAGAATTGCAGATGCCAGTGAAAGCAGATGAGCTTTCTGGACCCAAAGACTGGGTCCCAAAGGCTGGACTGGGAAGCTCTCCAGAATTTGGAGGACCAGGGACTCACAGCACAGACTAAGAGAATCCACCATTCCTAAATCTAATTCATAATCGGGCCTGGGGAGGTATCTCAGGGGCAGAGCAATGTTTTACATACATAAATCTGGGGCTTGATCCCTGGTACCTGGGACAAAATGACATCATTAAGGAAACATGGTTTCATTCTCTCTCTCTCTCTCTCTCTCTTTCTTTCTCTCTCTCTCTTTCTCTCTCTCTCTCTCTCTCTCTCTCTCTCTCTCTCTCTCTCTCTCTTATGTTTAAGAAAGAGGATTTCTAAGAAACTCTGATCCTCTGAATGAGATGTGAAATTAAATCAAATCTTTACCCTAATCGAAGCCAAGACCCTATTTTACCCTAACCCAGTGGTGGAACTGGCTCTGTCACCAGCTCCTTCCCCAAGAAAAAACCTGAGTCCTTTTCCTATGAGAAAGGGTAGGGTTCTTCCTATGCCGGATAATGTCACATTCAGATGAAAATAATCAGAGGAGAGGTATTCAGAAACCACACACACACACACACACACACACACACACACACACACTGCATTTATAGTTGAAAAGGTGATATAATATCAAGTCTCAAAGGTGTTAGGAATTCATTTGGAAAGATAAGACTAGAACAGACAACTACAGCATTTAAAAGTATATAATATTTTATTTGTTCCTTAGTTGTTTGGGCTGGAGCGATAGCACAGCGGGTAGGGCGTTTGCCTCACAAGCGGCCAACATGGCCGACCCAAGTTCGATTCCTCCGCCCCTCTCGGAGAGCCCGGCAAGCTACCGAGAGTATTCGATATGCCAGACACAGTAACAACAAAGTCTCCAATGGAGACGTTACTGGGCCCGCTCGAGCAAATCGACGATCAACGGGAGGGCCTTTACCTTACCTTTACCTTAGTTGTTTAGGCCACACCCAGCTGTGATTAGGGCTTACTCCTGGATCTGTGCTCAGGGAATAGAAATTCCATTATTGTTCTTAATGATTAAAAGATCAGATCAGCTGAAATATTCTTTAACTAGGCCTTCTTATAGACATACAAAAATGTATAAAGTTTACTTTGTACTGATGGGGAAGATAACACATCATTTGGTGTTCAAATGGGAATGTAAAATTCACTTGCCCATATTAAATTGAGAATGGTATAACGTGTGGAATTGGTTTTAAAACAAATAGCTTACTTTTACTTAAACTGCACTCTTGATATATGTCTGAATTCTTAAAATTTATTTCCTAGTCATGCATCTGAAATATAGTCTGTTCTCACCTTTCTTCAAAGTCACCAGGCAAACTAGAAAGGAGTGTAACCTTAGCAACATACCACAAATCATTTGTGTATCACGCCCTAAAAAAAAACTAGAAAGAAAAATCATTCTTAGAGACATAGCTAAAAGGGCTATGATTTTTAAATGCAACGGAAATATATAATAGTAAATATTTTCTGTGTTAACATTAAATATCAATTGCCATGAGATATGAACTGTCTTGTCTCAAAATTTAGGAGGGAAAATCTGTATATAGTATGATGGCAAGACTTGGATTTTCGTAGGCAAATTTTACTTTTTATTGCTGTCTTTATCACCGATTGTTATGTAAACATTTATGTTGTTCGTTTGCTAATCTGTTTAAAGACAGCAAGATGATGTTTACATATATTAAAATCTGACTTGTGTAAAACTTAATGCAGAATTAATGAGAACTACTGATGATTTCAATGGAGTGATAATAAGAGTATTGGTATAGTAAGCCTGACTTAGGAAAAATGAAAATTTGTCTTTCCATGAAACAATTTGCTAGAAGGGCTAAGGAGTAAAGAAGAGAGTTCTTTCTTGAAAGCTGCCACCAACCACTGTGCCATGGTCGTGTCCTCTACAGAGCAGAGTCCCTGGATGCAGAGGTTGCTGAGACTGCCTCTGGGCTACTGAGCTGAGCACATGCTGTCAAGCTCAGCTGCAGGTCTTGTTGCTGCCAGCAGGAAGGAACTTGGCTAATCTCTTCCTCCCACACTAGAGGCAACTGCCAGAGCCTCCCACCGGAAGAACCCAACATGAAATGGGATAAAGTGACAAAGGGTCTCTAGAAAGATGAACTTGGACCTAGCAAAAGACACGGTCAATCCTTAGCTACACAGATCCACACAGTCCATTGTCCCCATAAACAAACGTCATGCTTTCACCCAGTAGACCCTAATAATCCTACTAATATTCTAACAATGAATTACTAGAATTACTACTAATTTTACTAATGTTCTAACAATGTTCCTCAGACATGTGTGCAGGCTCCCTGTTTTCCCCAAAGGGATAAGGTGGAAGAAACAGTGGGACATTTATCAAAGAGCAACCCCAGCAACTGTGCTCACCTCTGAGGACAATTCCACTTTTCCTTTAATCACCATTGCATGTTGGATTTCTGTAACCCAAAGGATAAATTGTGAAGTTAACAAACACTGACACTCTTTTATGGGTAATATTAGCAAAGCAGGGGCCTGAGAGATTGTACAGAGGCTAAATCATTCGCTTTGCATGTAGTTGTCCCTGATTCCATCCCTGACACTGCATAGAGTTCCCTGAGCACTACCAGGAGTGATCCCTGAGCAAAGAGCACCAGGTGTAAATGCTGAGCACAGCTACATGTCCCCCCCAATATAAGCCATGCAGAGAAGTATGTATAACTCATATAACTGCTACTCTTCTTGTTGACAGTAACAAGATAATAATAATTATTGTTTGATAACGTAATTGTGTGTTAACAAAATTTGACAATGACAATAGCTGAATAATAATTTATAATATGATTTTTCCATGTTCCCTTTGCCTTTAACAAATACTTAAGTTGACCGAGGTTATTTTTTTTGGTAGGATGACTTAATCCTTGATTTCTGAAGGACCTGAGTCTTTCTCGGTCTCATAGGTTACACTACTATCACAGTACATTTTTCTAAAATACAAAGAATCCAACGTACTGCACTTACTGCCAGGTGGCTGATTGACCTTCTGAAGCATGATGGACCTCGGGGTTCAGCATTCTCTCTGCTGGCAGCAGATGTGTAGTTAGCAGCTTTAAAAGCCAGAGGGGAAATCCATATTGCTGAGTCAAAGCAAAGCTTTCATTCCTGTCACTGCCACAATGGCCACATGCTCTATAAACCTATTGAGCAATCCTTGGATTTCCTGAGAAAGAAATTGATTGCTATGTACAGGATAGGTTATGTTGGCCAACTGATGGAGGATAGATTCATTAGGAATGTCTAATGTGGAGCATTCATCTAGGACAAGTGCTCAGTGAAGCAGCCCATCTGCAAATGCTTCCTCAAACTCCTAGTCACCAACATGTCAATTGAACCAAGACTGACATCATGAGTTTGTGCAAACTCTTCTCTCTGGCCTTTTCTCCACCCAAAGTGGATACATTTTCAACACTGGCCTTTAGAGAACTTTCCTTACCACATTCCTTATTAGAGCTGGAACATTTCGGCAACCCGCATCCATCTACCTTCAAACTTCTAGGGATCATGTAAAGATGGCCCAAATATTTTCTTGCCTTTCAACTCTCAATCCTAAAAAGACCTATGGGAGTCTCAACTACCTGCTAATAAAACTCACTTGTGCCTTCAGGACACAACCTTGCACATACTATTTACACAGGAGGATGGATTGCTACTTTGTGTATCATCTAGTGATGCAGAGAAAATCACCCCTAACCTTAGCAGCCAAATTTATGGCTTTTGAAACATTTCCAATGATTTTGGGGAATCAGGATTCTGGGGACAGCTAAGCTGGAAGGATTTGGCTGTTTCTTCCTCAAGATTTCCACCAAGTTGTCAGTGCTATAGCCACCTTAAGGTTTAAGCAGAGAGTCTGCAAACCAGCGGTTCTAAAATGTAGGTAGTTTGGCTCCCCTAGAAAGCTGACAGTGTCTGGAGAGATTTAGGGCTGTCACAACTGGAGGTGGGGTAGCAGACCTGCTGAAATCTGGTAGAGGCCAAGGACATTGTTAAATAATTTACTCCTGAATATAAACAATGCCAAGCTTGAGAAAGAAATCCCACTAGTGAATCTTTATTTCTTGCACTACCCACATAAAAGGCCCTCCCGTTGATCATCGATTTACTCGAGCGGGCCCAGTAACGTCTCCATTGGAGACTTTGTTGTTACTGTGTCTGGCATATGGAATACTCTCGGTAGCTTGCCGGGCTCTCCGAGAGGGGCGGAGGAATCGAACTCGGGTCGGCCATGTTGGCTGCGTGCAAGGCAGACGCCCTACCCGCTGTGCAATAGCAATAGCAATAGCAATAGCACAGCGGTAGGGCGTTCGCCTTACAAGCGGCCAACATGGCCGACCCGAGTTCGATTCCTCCGCCCCTCTCGGAGAGCCCGGCAAGCTACCGAGAGTATTCCACATGCCAGACACAGTAACAACAAAGTCTCCAATGGAGACGTTACTGGGCCCGCTCGAGCAAATCGACGATCAACGGGAGGGCCTTTACCTTTTACCTTTACCCACATAACGGGCTGGGGCAATAGCACAGCAGGTAGGGCATTTGCCTTGCACACGACCCACCTGCATTTGATTCCTCTGCCCCTTTTGGAGAGCCTGGCAAGCTACCGTGACCATCCCACCCACATGGCAGAGTCTGGCAAGCTCCCCGTAGTGTATTAGATATGCCAAAAACAGTAACAAGTCTCACAATGAAACGTTACTGGTGCCCACTCAAGCAAATCGATGAGCAACAGGAGGACAGTGCTACAGACAGTGCTACCTACAGAACATTGGCAGCCTTGTTTATTACTCATAACATTGCTTTGAACAATATACCCAAGATTGATGTAGGCTAACTCACAAGTCAAAAGCACACAAAATGCTGCAGTTTCTTCTCTGTGGTGAGTAGCACCAAGCACAGTAATTGGCCTTACATTTGAGAGAGACAATGACAATGTTTAGACCCCAGTATTCTTAGAAACTTCACCGAAGAGCAAACCTCTAGATTTTCTTGGGGTTCATCTCCCACTCTCTGGCATACATAGGTCTTATGAAGGGTGTGGGCTATGTCCTCCCTCCCGTGCAATTGACTCAGTAAGTCAGTACTGTGACCTGAGGAATTATCTGGGGATGTGTCAGAACAATCTGTACTGTTGTATGAATGTAAATTCTGATGTGCACAATCCCACCAATCTCACATGGGATATAGTATTGCTTTTAGATCATTCCTATGTGAAAGGGAAAGGTAGAGGAAACTTCCACAAGCTCCTGCCAAAAGAAAAAAATGGGGAAAAGATAAGTTTTACACATTTTTTTTTCCTGCAGGGGCACACCTGGAAGTGCTCAGGGTTTAATCGTGGCATTGTGCTTATGATCACTCCTGGTGGTGCTGAGGAAGCAATCTGAGGTAGCAGGGATCGAATCAGGGTTAGTTTGTACAAGGCAAGTGCTCCAATCCTTGTAGTAACTGCTCCACCCCCATACACTTTTAATGTTTGATAGCACTGATATTCCAACAGAGATGCCAGTCTGTGCAATGCACTTAAATATGTACTTAAGGATTGAGGCATTGGATAAGTCAGGGTCCTCAGGTTGGACTCAGTAATTAACACCATGTGACTGGACAAGCTCACCTAGACAAGGATGTAAAGCTAAGGATGAAGTCCAAAGACTGGAGTCTGGGCACTCAGAAAAACATGGGAATGACAAGTACCCATCAAAACAGAGATAATGAGAGTGTCCAAGCAGAGGAGTAAAATTCGCTGTACATGGACATCAGAGGGAAGTGTGGTATCATCAAAACCAAGAGATGAAAGATCCCCAAGAGGAAAGGATGGAGCCCTTCCACCAAAAGCTGTTCATAGTAAAACCTGCTGAGGACCTAGAATTTACTGCTGGAGACAGCTGGAGGAAGCAGGGACTTACCAAGAATCCTTTGGTTTGGGCTAAGGTTTGGGCTAAGTACACTCACTAGAGAAGAATGGGGAAGAGGAGGATAACAGACAGTACAGGGAGAACATCATCATCTTTGTAAACACATAAGGTAACAAGAGAGAAGACAGACAGAAGCAAATATTAGATTTTTTTCTTTTGAGATGTGAGTAGTGACAGCATTTTTTGTCTTGATTGGAAAAATCAAGAAGGGAGAGGGAGACACTGCTGGTGTAAGGGAGAAAGGATGGCTAAGAGATGTGTGGACACAGCTCCAAGCAAACTGGCACTCCCGGGCACTGTCCAGGGCTCCAGCCTTTGTCAAGGAAATTTGGTATTAAATATTGAAATTGTGGATGCAAATATTTCTGGATACAGAAGTTTTATTTCCAATATACTACTCAACAGATATACTGGCATCTGAGCTCAAAAATGAGCTCACATGTTATGTATTAGGATGCTGTATTTAAGAGAACATACTAGAAAAATGTGTAAATATGTATTAAGTGGTTAAACCCACATCTGGATCACCAGGCCATATGAAAAGGAAGTTGTTCTACAGGTTTGTTTTTCAAAATTTCTTCTGTGAAAAATATCAAAGCACAAACTACCTCATATGCTTCTATCTGTGTGTGTGTGGGGGGAAAATCAAGCATAAGATGATCATACAAATAGTAACATACAAAATATAAGCATTTAAATGTACATAAAACATTTCTTTCTTAAAAAAGAAGACAACTACGCATTGACTAGTAGTTTCAAATGTTTCAATTATTTTTAAAAGTGTATTTATTTTTCATTAAAATAAATACACTGAGAAAAAATATTCTAAAAATGAAACAGCAAATTGAATATTCTATAAGGTATGGAGGACATTTTATCCAGCATTGAAAGGAGAAATACCTTATCTTGTAGTGTTATTTTGGAAGGTGTGCAAAAACCAATAAATTATTTTACATTTATTTTTACTAAAATAGCGAGATATTTACTACTAATTTGCAATACTGAAATATAAATTCTCCATGTGTATATCCAATATAAAGGATTTTTTGTGTCAAATTGTATTTTTTTGTTGTTGTTGGCATGCAACAACCAACCACAAAATACAATAAATAAAATTTGCTGGGTTGAACTGGAGCACTAATTAGTTGAATATCAACTATAGGCATTTCGGAAATGGAACTCAAATAGAAACATTACCAAGACTTCCTTATTTTAAGTGTGTTTAAAATATCTCTTGGGGTCAGAGAGAGAGTACAAAATGTGTTTTAAATTATCTCTTAGGACCAAAGAGATAGTACAGCTGGTAAGGTGCTTCCCTTGCATGTAGCCAACCCTGGTTCTATCTCCAGCACCATATATAGTTTCCTATTTCCTGTTGGGAGTGATCCCTGAGCTTAGAGCCAGGAATAAACCCTAGTCTTAGCTAGGTCCGGCCTAAAAGCAAAGAAACCAGAAAAAGCATGTCTACATGTGTACATACACACATGTATATTTAACATAGACAGCATCTTTTGCTTTTTTTTTTAACTAACTATACAGAATACATATTTGGTTTATGAATGCCATTTGTCTATGATTCAGCAGAATTTAGTCATCATCTCATTACAATTAAAAAATTAGAACTGGAAAGGAAAATGAGAAGATACATTTTCAGAACGGGAAATTATTCCTAGTTTGGAATTCAGAAATGCACCTCTACTAAGGTAAGGGGATATTCTGATATTTTAAATGCTAATTTAATCAATCAGGATTCTTTTTCTTTGTTCTGAGGGCCACACCTGGCACTGCTCAGGGGTTACTTCTAGTTCTGTGTTCAGAGATCACTTCTGGGGGTTCTGAGAGATTGAAACGCATTTCTGGGGAAGAAACCAGAATTGGCCATATGCAAGGCAATTACCATATCTCCTGTACTATCTCTCTGGCCCCTGAATTAATCACTTTTTAAATACAAAACTATACCCATTTGGTATTTCTAAAAATAAAAGTAGAAATTTATCATTTGTAGTGCCTGCCAACGTGGAATTCACTTTTTAGTATCCTCCTGTGCTTTTTCATAGTAAATATCATAGTGTAATATTGATGGATTACAAGCCCTTAAACTATCTTCAGAACATCAGGTAAGACTGCATTCCTTTAGTAAGAAATAGATATAGATATTATTATCAAATCCTTTGAAAAATCGCAATTATGCTACATAATAACATAACAACTGGCTCATTTCCCAACCAGCAGGATATTTTAAGTATTAGGTACTCTCAGCTCTTTGTTTAGGTACACATACTCTCTCTTTTCTTGGTCTATAAATTATTTATCAATTACTTAGAATTCATGTGCTATGCTAAATGCCACTTCAACTTCTTCTACAGTTGGAGTCCAAGTTTGCATTTCATTTCATCAATAGTTTTAAAGTTCACAGAGAGCTAAGAAAGTTATCATTCACCATGATAGAATCATTGAGCATCGATGTATGTTCGACATGAGAATTGTGCTTTAATCATTAAGTGTATTTGTTGCTTTTTTGCTTGCTGATAGACAATGATATATAGATAATAGACAATATCTTAACAATAAGGTGCAATTCTTTAGAGACAAGATCCACACTTTGACATGCTTCCAAGAAAGAAAAAAAGAAAAAAAAATGCTAGAACTCTGCTGCAAATGTTAATCTATCTGAATTCAAACAGGAATTGATTGATTGTACAGTCTCATACCTGTCCGTGGGTCATACAAGATGTGACCAACCCGTATTTTCCAAACTTCATGGTGTTTATGAATCATCTGGGATTCTGCCAGCGTGCAAACCAAGCACTTCACAGGTCTGGGGCAAGTCTAGAGATTCTGCATTCCTAATAAGATCCCAGGTACTGCTGAAACTGCTGATCTGCAGATTCCTATGAAAGGGAGGGTTCAGAGCACTGATCCTCAACCTCCATGTTTTGAAGGAAGTACAACAGTTCAGGTTCTACTGAGGATCAATTGAATCAATAGCTGGAGATGGAATTCAAGAATGGCCAACTTTTAAAAGTGTCCCCCAAATACTATGGACTATGTTTCTCCCCACAAAACTGATCTATTGAAGACTGAAAGCAATGTGATGGTATGTTGAAATGAGCCTTTAGTTAGGTTCAGATGAGCTGATACAAATGAGTCCCGCATGGTGCAATTAGTATCTGTACAGGAAGAGAACTACAAAGTCTGCATTCCCCCCTCCTCCCTCATTCTTCCCTCTCTTGCACAAACCCTTCTTCCCCCTTCCTCTCTTTCTTTGCACCTGAGACACAGTAAGAAGGTCTGCAAGTCAGTAAGAGAGGCCTCAGTCACACAGACATGTCAGCACCCTCATCTCAGATTCCAGAGAAAGAGAAATGTGAGAAAACAAATTGCTGTCATTTAAGCCACCCACACTATGACATATTATAGCAACCTGAGCCAACTAAAATATCAGGTGATTCTAGTAATAAGCAACTTAGGCTGACAATTTGTGTAAAGGGTATGAGGTGGCAGAATCATAATTCTGTTTCAGGAAACTTCCAGCCTACTTGGGGAGCTAAGGCTTGACTTTATAAAAATAGGCATAAAAATCATGCATAGTCAAGTGTCAGACAGAGTCACAGAGATAAAGCATAACATGAGGTTCAAAAGCAGAATAAAATGTAGCCAAGGTTGAGTTGATGAGAAAAAAAGTTTCACTTTTAACAAGAATTTTGCTGATGAATTTTTTTTGGGGGGGGGTCACACCTGGCAATGCACAAGGGTTACTCCTGGCTCTGCGCTCAGGAGTTACCCCTGGCGGTGCTCAGGGGACCATATGGGATGCTGGGAATCGAACCCGGGTTGTCCATGTGTAAGGCAAACGCCCTACCCTCTGTGCTATCTCTCCAGCCCCTGAATGTTTTCTTAATTCAAGCATCATGACATCGTGCAATAAAAGACTGCACAGATATAATTTCAGTTATGACTTCTGATCACTGCATATGTTCATAATTTCTGCCTTATTCAAAACATAGAGCCTTTCCATCAGTCCAGAAAGTGCCCTACCACTTTCCACTTTTCAAAAGAAGTATAAGGAGTTTATTAGGAAATAAATGGAGGTAAGGAGAGAGATCAGAAAAGGCTTCAAGAGAGAACACGGACTTCTCCAGAGTGGAGGGAGTTGGCACACATATCAAAAGGGGAGATGCAGCTGGCATGTACACAGGCAACCATGTGTTTGGTCACAAAACTTGTGTGCAGGCAACACATGGGTGTGGGTAGGACATGCAACCTATTCCCACTCCTTACCGAAAAAATCACCATTCTGAGTTCTATTACAATAAATTAACATTGTCTATTTTAAAACTTTATGTAAATGGATTCCAGCCTATGCCCTTTATCATGTCTGGCTTTCCTTATTCAGGATGATGACTTTGGAATTCATCCACATTATTTCATGTATCGGTGGATTGTTGATTGAAATTTTGTCATGTGGCTATCACAGTTGGTTTACCTATTTAACTGTGAATGGGCATGTGAGTTGTTTTCAATTTAGGTTTATCAGGTATAAGGTTACTCATCTTAAAGTCTTGTTTGTAGGACCCACTTTTTTCATTTTCTAGGGAAAATCTAATAATAATTACAGGAAATTTTGGGACAGTTCTCCAAAATAATTGTACCATTTTATGTCACATCATCAATACACAAGTTTCTAGTTGTTTCACTGTCTTAACATGATGTGACACTATTTTAAAGTCTTCATTAAAGTGCACGTATCTGTGTAGAAAGACCAATACCTTTGAGGAGCAGTTTCACCAGAGTAAGAGTCTGATTCCGGAAGCCAAGAGATAGTATAAGGGTTTAGGCACTTGCTTACCTGTGCTGACCCTAGTTCAATCCCTCACACCAGAAACAGTCCCCTGAGCACTGCTAGAAGTGTTCCCTGAGCACAGAGCCAGGAGTAAGCCCTGAAAAAGCTGGGTGTGGCCTAGTGAAAATAACAACACAGAATCTGAGTCCTTGGAGATCACTTGATCACTTGACATCTCATTACTCATTGATTTGCTCAAGCGGATGCCAGTAATGTCTCCATTCATCCCTGTCGCATGCTAGTGTGGCCCAATGGTGTCTGCTCGTTCTAGGAACACAGAGAGCCTCAAACCAATCCTTCAGGGTGTTGACGAAGAAGTCTTACCATCTCGTAGGTGGGCGGCCACATGATATTTGACGTGCCGTGGAATCCAGTCAGTAATGGCTCTAGTCCAGCGATCATCTCCAAATCTGATTACGTGTCCAGTCCATCTGATTTTTGATGCCTTGGAAAACAAGACAACATTCCTGATTCTTGAGCGTTGATGAAGGTCAGAACTACGGATTCTTTCTCTTATTTGAGTGAAGTGTGATACTCCAAGCATAGCTCTTTTGATTCTTCTTTGAGAGACCCGAATAGCGTTCTCATCCTATTTTCGTAGGGCCCAGGTCTCTGACGCATATGCTAATGCAGGAAGAACAGTGGAATAGAAGAGATGTGCCTGGAGCCGGAGGTTCTTCATCCTCTTAGCTATTTCTTTGACTCTCTTGAAGGTGTTCCAAGCTGCTCTCTTTCTCCTACACAACTCAGGTGCCAGGTCATTCATTATGTTGACTTCTCGACCTAGGTACACATAAATGTTGCATTCGGAGATGTTCGTTCCATTAAGAGCAAATGGAACAACAGGAACGAGACTGTTTCTTATAAACATTGTCTTCATGAGATTCAGCTGTAGTTCGACATTTCCACACTCATGGTCAAAGTCGGCCAGCATTTGTGCTGCTTCACTAATGTTTGGTGTTATTAGAATGATGTCAGCAGCAAAGTGGAGGTAGTGTAGTTGCCAACCTTCTATCTTCACTCCAATTCCTTGGAGTCCTTGGAGAATAATCTAGAAATATAAAGAAGAAAGCTGCAGGTACAACCACCCGTAACCCCAGTACCCCACCGCTAGGAACCTACACGCATCTGTATCTCCTCAAATCCAAGGTGATAAAAGCCCAAGTTTAGTAGCACAAATATTTGTCACAAGAAAAGGCTAGAGAGAAATTAAGGGCCCAGTGTCAGGGAAGTGGCTGAATAAACTACAGTATGTCTACAATTCTAAAAAGAAACAAAAAAGTGGTTCTATACATTGATGTAGAGAGTGTATAGAACCCGGACTCTGCGCAAGGTTGTTTTCAGTCAGGGCGCCCCAGAGGGGGGAGGGTGAGAGCCCTCCCCGCCCCAAGGGACTCAACCCAGGCAGCCAACCTCCACTACCCAATCGCCATTACGCTCCAGGCTGCTTTCCACATGCTCGGGCCGAACCTCACATATGAGTGAACATGTTCCTGGACCGCACAGCCTCGACCCTTCATAAGACACTCCCTACCCATTTTCAATAATTACCACATTATATTTGATGGGGTTCAGACAGTAGCAACAAATCATAGAGAAATATATATATGTGTGTGTGTGTGTGTGTGTGTGTGTGTGTGTGTGTGTGTGTGTACTTCTCTGAGAGCCCGGCAAGCTACCAAGAGTATCCTGTCCACATGGCAGAGCCTGGCAAACTAGCCGTGGCATATTTGATATGCCCAAAACAGTAACAAAGACGGGTTTCATTCCCCTGACCCTGAAGAGCCTCTAACACATTGGAAATGACAAGTAAGGAGAGGCTGCTAGGACTGGGATGAATGGAGACATTACTGGTGCCCGTTCGAGTAAATCGATGAACAACGGGATGACAATGATACAGTGATACAGTGATGTAGAGAAATCTCCAGAATATACCATTAAGTGGATGGGTAAAAGGCAAGAATGTGTGTGCACAAAGGTAAACTAAGGCTATATATTTAAATACACATACCTATATATGCCTCCACAATGAAAATTTAAAAATAGAGAGAGAGAGGTAGAGGAAGCAGGGGGTGGTAATACAATTTCTCTGTGAACATTTCCCCACATAGTTTAGACACTGAATTCTGTAAATGTGTAAGTGCGTTACCTACTTAAGATTACATCAGCAACACATCATCAAACTGAAAAATAAACTTAAACACATATCAAAATGGTAACATGTTTACAAAAAGAAACTGTAGAAAGCAATTGTCTGAAAATATGTGATGTGATAAAGATACATGGAGTATCTGGTTTTCCCTGAGGTTTCTCCTAACAAATTGTTCTCACTCTGAAAATTGATAATTAAAGAAAGAAGGACTTTTACTTCCCTAGCAGAAAATGTTTATCAGGGTGACATCTAGGTCTAGTTGATGAGGGAAGACTTTTCACTAAAGAATAGCAGCTAACAAATGGAAAATAAATGATTACACTGAGAAAAATCACTCTTTTGTCATTTCTAATGAGTTTCCAATTTAAGTGAGGATTGAATAGGGGCTGGCTATTCAGTAATTGGTTGTGGGGAAACTTCACATGTACATTTCCATACACAATGGGACATCACATGAGCAAGCTCCAGTGACCATTTCAGAACTAGAAGACAGAGTTTCAGTAAACAATGAGTTCTTGATGCTATACACCTTCTGAGAGGATTCATACGAAGCACACACTAGCACCCATGATGTATTGGGGGAGTGGGAGGGGAAAGTGTTCACAGGATTTAATTCAGCCCCAGAACAAACTTCTGATATACGGGAAACATAGGGGACAGACGATCAAGCTAAATGACCCCAGGTGGAAGCAATCAGACCAACTTTAAACAGGAAAACAAACAGATGAATAAAGGACTCTTCTACACTGAATACACTAAAGGGACACATAGACCAGATAAAATACCTGGTGCAGGGTTGGGAGGTAACACGAGGGGTAGAATATACCCCACAATGCAAGAGGCTCTGAGTTCAATCCTGGAACCACAAGCACCACTGGGTGTGCCCTGGTAGACCCTGATTAGCACTGGCCAGAACAGTATAACACCAGGCCACATGGCTGAGGCCAAGTACTGCTGGGTGTGGCCTCTAGCCAAAAGGAAAACAGTCCCAACCTCAATCCTGACTTAGAAAAGACAACTGCAGAAGACTATTTGGGAGAAAATTAGATATCATTAAGATCTAGATATGCTTTTGTTAACAGAAATATTATTAAAATAAAATAAGCCACGATTAAATTTTGATCTCATTGAAGGGAATATAGATTTTATTTTCTTATTGTTGCTTACTGTATGTATGGGCTTTTCATAATATACATGTCTATCTGAAATAACAAAATCTTAGTCTTTATTTTAAAACTAGTTATGGGGAAAGAAGCAATACTAGAGTAGTAATATTGTAGATATTGGAATACACATCCAGACGAGGTATATAAAAAAAAAATCTGTAGCACTATAGCACTGTCCTCCCATCATTCATCGATTTGCTCCAGCGGGCCCAGTAATGTCTCCATTGTGAGACTTGTTGTTACTGTGTTTGGCTTATCAAATATATCACGGGTAGCTTGCCAGGCTTTGCCGTGCAGGCGAGATACTCTCAGTAGCTTGCCGGGCTCTCCGAGAGGGGCGGAAGAACCGAACCCCGGTCGGCCGCGTGCAAGGCAAACGCCCTACCCACTGTGCTATCACTGGTCTATTTTCAAGTTGGGGGGGGTGGGCATTGGAAGTGGGTGGGATGGCAACTGGGGATATTGGTGGTGGAAAATGGGGAAATGTACACTGGTGGAGAGATGGATGTTGGAACATTGTATGACTGAAACCCAATCATGAACAGCTTTGTAACTGTATCTCATGGTGATTTAATTTAAAAAAAGAGAGAGAGCAGATATATTTTTCATTCAACTTTGAAATAAAAAATTTTGGATTATGAACATTTTTCTGCAGTCAAACATCATTCAAAAAACTGTATTTGTAACATAATCACTCTTGCTTTTTCTACCTCTCTGCTTGCTCTTCTCTTGTACAAATACAGTTTTATTAACCTTTGTAAAATTAAATCTTGGTAAGGGTCATAATCTTGGAAATCTTACTTTACAAAATGTGAATACCCAGAGCATTCATGGATGTTATTAAAAAGCTACTGAGGAGTGATATATGGGGAGCATGAGCAAGACGGGGTCCACTTGCCAGGGCTCTGACCTTGAGCCATATCACAGTCTCTATAATCTATGTCTTATTTTCTTGTCTATAAAAAGGGACAAATTGGGCTGGAGCGATAGCACAGCAGGTAGGGCATTTGCCTAGCACGCAACTGACCCAGGTTCAATTCCCAGCATCCCATATGCCCCCCCCCCCCCACCCCAAGCACCACCAGGAGTGATTCCTGAGTGGAGTCAGGAGAAACCCCTGAGCATCACCAGGTGTGACCCCCCCCCCCCCAAAAAAAAGGACAAATTATTCTGGCTTAGCAGAAGAGTTCGGAGAAATTAGATTTTAAAAAAAACTTAGAAGCAGCAAGTGTTTTTAAAATAGACATACTTAATATTTCCACTTCACATCTATGGTCTCAGAATCTGAGACCCTCCAGGGCAGGGCCAAGATTTAAACATAGCCTTATCATGTAATCTGCAATCCCCAACACAACGTCTTTTCCTAAATTCCAGGTCTTTAATAAGTGCTAGATCGAGCAAAAAGAACAAAGAAGCGGAAGAGCAATTCTCAGATCATTTTCTTGCCTTCCAGTTTCTGTCTTCATCTATCTCTCTTTCATTGTTGTCTGGCTCCTCTGCAGCCCAGAGTAGTACATCATCTTCAGTGTGCAGGTTCTCTTCCGAAAGCTGTACAGACAGGTCTAGGTTCTTGACCAGCTCTGTTATCATTCAGTCCACACAGTGAACCATTTGTCCACAGGGTGCATCCCTTTCTGAAGGGCATGTTTCTGAAACAGCATTTGCCTAGGATATTATTGCCCTCATGCTAGCCCTTGTAAAATTTAGAGATCATGAGTGGGGGATTGTGGTCCATCCAAATCATGTCTCCCCCTCAGGGAGTCACCATGCACCAAGTACAATCATGACTTTAAGAAATTCTACCAAAATAAAGAAACAGAGTTTTTCTGGCAGGACTGCTCTCAGAGTTTAAGAAACACTGGGATAATGTTCGCTAAGATCCCTTCCGACTTTTGTTGTGCCCAAGTTTCAGATCCCCAGTTGCGGAGAGACACAGTTCCACACATGATAATGCAAAAGCAAAGGAACTTTATTACTAGCCCGAGCCAGCACTAGCCTGAGCTAGGGTCTAAGTCTTATCCAATGCAGTAGTGTCTTGACAAGGACCCTGACTTCAAGTCACAAGCAGTTTATATAGAGTTCAGAATTAAGAAGCAATTTATATACAGGCTTATTTTCAGCATTGGCCCTATTACAATGGTTAGTAACAGTTTCTAAGTAGGAACAGTGACCCTTCATGACCGGCCAGAACCAAGTGCCCAATTTCGTATCTCGGCAAATTATTCAACTGGGAATTTTTGCAAGTCCTGCTCCCAGGAAAAAGAAACTGAGGCCTAGTTGAGACTTAATGTTAGCTGCAGCGATAGTACAGTGGTAGGGCATTTGCCTTGTGCGCAGCCAGCCTGGCCAAGCCGGGTTCGATTCCTCTGCCCCTCTCGGAGAGCCCGGCAAGCTACCGAGAGTATCTTGCCCACACGGCAAAACCTGGCAAGCTCCCCGTGACGTATTCAATATGCCAAACACAGTAACAACAAGTCTCAAAATGGAGATGTTACTGGGCCCGCTTGAGCAAATCGATGAACAACGGGAGGACTGTGACTGTGTGACTGTGCAGCTAGTCATGGCATTAGTTTCGCCCTCACACTTTAAGCAGTGAGGAGTCTGAATTGCATTTCCATTCTTCAATATTGTTGGAACATTGGCTGATAAAGTTCTCTCAAGATGGAGTCTTATGTTGTGCTTGACTGATTTCAACAACTCCGCGTATCTGGTGACAGTTCCAAGTGAACTAGGTACTATCTGCTGAAACTGTCTCCAGGCTCTCACAGTCCAAGAAAACTTCCCCATTTTTACGATCATTCATATTTTAACATGCTAGACTTATATTTTTCAGTAAGTTCTTTAACAACAACTATTTTTAAGTGCTAACAACTTTTTAAACAGAAAATGAAAAAAAGCTGTTAAAAGCATCCCCTTTGAGATCTATCTCATGTATCTTGGAATTAAGCTGGGGCACTGGATGGGTTTTGAGGGCTGGAGGTCCATTAGGATTGTACCAACAGAAACATTTCATCCTTCCTCCAATAAAGATCCAGTGCTGTGGCTAGCTAGAACCTTTGATCTTGGGTCCCTCTCCAGCATATGGTGCTGCTAAGCATAATCAAAGTGCAAGTCTTTATAGAAAATTACAGAGACTCTGAAAAAGGAGACGGATGCTTCCTTCCTCTAATTTCCTTTCCTGCCATGATCCTGATCTTCAGTAAAAACACTTGGCCTTTTGATGAAATCTGCAAACACTTTGAGAATATTTACACTGTATATAGTCAATTATTTGTCCAAGGTTATTTCCATTACTGAGATTGACAGAACACTTCTTACCAGGGTAGAAGGAGTCTTTGGTGGCAGAGAAAAATAGTTGCTTCTTTTATTTTCGCAAATAGAATGACAGTTGAGTACAAAGACATCTGCAAATATTAGAGAAGGGAGTGGAGTTTGTTGGATGCACAATAAAGTATTGATAATAAGTCACAGAAACACAGGACACATTACCAATCCTTGAAGGCAATGCAGGAGGCACCACCCCTAAACACACACACACACACACACACACACACACACACACAAAACACACCTCCTAAAGCCATTCATTGTAACCATTCAGCTCAACGGTGAGGGAAAAAAAAAAATCCTAATTTTTTTTTTAAATTACATCCCCTTAGAATATATGTCAACTCACCAAAGCAAACTTCTGCATTATAAATTGAAAACTCAACTTGTGTTTTGTCAAAGTTGATGGCCACCAGAGTTAAGTCTGAGAGACCTCTATGTGCCTGGGTCCAAGGAACTGGCTATAGGGGGCTTGGAATTTGAAGGAATTTGTATCCAGAAAAATACTGAGTCTTTTGATGGCTATTGGTGATTGTGCCCAGGCCTTTAGAAAATAGTTTCTAACAATGTAGATACTAAGCTGGAAAAAAAAGAGTTAATCTAAAAATATTATTTTAAAAGTTTGATGACTTAAGTATAGGTAAGCTCACTTTCCTGAATGCCATAGGTCCTGACTCGATTGGGCCAAACCTAATTGGCCAGTGCTCTTACTGTTGTAGTTTTGAAGCTATTTTGTGTATCACCCTGAAATAATCTCATTCACTTCTGTGTAGCTGTTCTATATGCACAGACAGTACAGAAGATCTGTCTACTAATAAGCCCAGGGTCAGAAGTCAGCTGATCAGATTTTGTCTGCACTGCATCCTCATTTTGGTGACTTAATCTAATGATCAATTAACTTCACTAGTTCTCAACATTTTTTCAAAATTGAGATACATGTGATCCTTACCAAACTGCATCAAGAGTGTTACATTGAGATTAAGGGTAAATATCATATTCAAAAGCATTTATATAAAGTTTTATTATTTTCATTATACATCATTTAGAAAATGTCAAAACGTAGAATTCAGTAGTTTTCAGTCTCTCACACATGAAGATAACAACTGTTAACTTCTCTTTTGTTTTCATCTAGCATTTTATGAAAACCTTTTGACAGTGCAAAAACAGTTGCTGAGCACCACAAAAAAAAAAAAAAAGAAAGAAAGAAATCAAACAAGGCTGTTGCCCTTCCAGCTGCGTGGGAAGATAAGTGGCAAAATAAATGTTATTGCTCTGGCATGAAGAAATTCAAATAAAAGAATAGTGGAAAATTGTACCGTGAAAAAACAATTACAGGACTGTTTCTTAGAGACGACAAACAATGCGTTACTTAAGAATCAGAGATACTTTCACACCTGGAGCTCTTCCTAAGGCTACTGACTCAGTTCTATGGTAAGGAGGACATCATTCTGGTACTGCTATGAAACTCTAGTTACATAAAAACAAATTCTCCACTTAACTGTAAACAGCATGTGGATATCCCTTATTTCCTAAGTCATTACACTCATTCACCAACTGCTTTTCCTTTTGGGGTTTGCCAGAAGTGTCTAGAGTTTTTAGCTGTAGTTTTGTAGCTATAAAATGCTTCTACAGCCTCTCTGGAAAGAAAGATGGCGGCCGCACGGGAGCCTTGTGGAAAGCAGGTTTGAGCCGGGGCTGGCGGGAGCGGCAGGGACCTCATGGGAAGGGGGGCTTTGTGGGCCGTCCCCCACGCCCCACCGAGGTCGCCAGCTGCCCCCCACGAGCGGCTCTCCGGCACGGCCATGACTCCAGGGCACAGAAACCAATCTCTTAACTAGCTAACTTTTAATAGAAATTCTTCCAGGGTCAATAAGTAAAATAGCAGAAATTCAAAACCACGCGGCCACTATCGCGGCCCCGCGACATCATTTTATTCTTAAACCAAGTTGTAGAAAGCAAATCATTTCACAATGCTGTTTCAGCATGTCTGATTGTGGGGGGTGGGTCGTAAACTCTAAACAATAATTGTGCATCTTCTATCGAAATAATCTATCTAGTCAAAGTAGATAGAGTATTAACTAGAACTTATCTGCCTCACAAGAATTGGGAGGGGTGGGAGGTGGGGGTCTATTGGGGTTCGGGGTTAAAAATGAGTATTGGTAAAGGGAAATGTGTTTGGTATCTACATGACTGAGACCTAAACCCGAAAGCTCTGTAACTTTTCCCACAGTGATTCAATAAATAAATAAATTATAAAAAAATAAAATAAAATAAAGAAATATCCAGCTATTTTTTAAAAAAAAAATGCTTCTACATGTAGATTTCAGATAATCCTGCATCTCTGAGCTGGTAGATAAGGAATTTTCTCAGATGAAAAATGCAGTGTGTTGGAAACTGTCACCTCGCAAACAACCTTAAACACATACAGTACTACAGGGGCTGAGCTTTTAGCTCTTGGTAATTTTCTCCTGGAAGACCATTGCTCTTACATTCAGTGATGCTCACCATACTTATCACTAATGGTATAATCCTCCTGATTAGCATCTTTCATACATTTAACTCCCCAGGCAAGCTGAGCTCTCAGACTTTAGGGGTCTTTTCTCACTTCTTTTTCTATTCCTTTGCCCCTAACACAGGAAATACTAAAATGTCTGAATAAGCCTGTATGATTTATTGTTCAAGACTGAAGAGATAGTTCAATGGGCTGCAGCATATACTCTGTGTACAGGAGGCATGGGTGCAATCCTTATCTCTGCAAGGTCCTCCAATACTGCTAGGAGTGACTCCCGAGCACAGAGCCCAGAGGAGCCCCACGCCCCTGGGTGTGACCTCCTTAAAAAAGAATTCTTGTTCAGTGATAATCCCTAAAACAATACCCGGAACATGCTAAATAAAGATCCCAAGGACCTATTTGAAGGTTTGAATCATTCTCTGGGGCTGGGCCCAGCATCCTGGATTTCTAATAAGGCCCTCTGTTTCCTCCTCTGTAGAATGGGAGTAAAGATAGTTTCTACCCCTTAAAGTGGAGATGGAAATAAGTAGGTTACCTTGGGTGCTATGCCACTGTCTGTTATTAGCATTGTTGCAATCTGATCAATCACAAATAGGTGTTCAGAATATTCATCTTCTCAAGCTTAAATGTGTCCCAAAACTGTCTGATGGCTTATAAATGCAAATGCCAGGTTTCAGTGCCTCCCTCATACCCTGAGATTTTGATCTATTGAGTCTGATACCTTAGTCAAAATTTGCATTATTCTCTCTCTCTCTCTCTCTCTCTCTCTCTCTCTCTCTCTCTCTCTCTCTCTCTCTCTGTGTGTGTGTGTGTGTGTGTGTCCTTTCTCTTTTACTGTCTCTCTTTTTAAAGTATCGTGATTTACTGTTCATGATAGGGTTTCACTAAGGCATCATTCCCAAACCACATCCTCCAGCAGAGGGTCTCTTCCCTTCACTATTGTCTCACTATTGGTGGGAGTGGTTGCTGGCTCCCCTCCCCAGCAACCACTCCCACCACCACTCCCCAACCCACATTTGGTAAGCCCCGTTTTAGGAAAGAGTTCTCAGGTTTTATTGTCTTGGACCATTTGTTATAGTCATTCTTGTTTCTTTATATCCCACATATGGGAGAGATCATTCTGGATCTGCCCCTCTCCTTCTGGCTAAGTTCACTCAGCATGACATCTAGTTCCATCCATGTAGGAGGACATTATGGGATTTTGGCTTTCCTGAGAGCCAGTACTATTTTAAAGGGGAAAACTAGCAGTCAATGAATGGTCCCCTCACTCACACTCCTAATACCCAAAGCAAAGGAACACGCCTCTCAGAGAGACCAAAAGGAAGCCCACTCAGGTAGAGTTTAGGGGTTCATCTGAAACATCTGGGAACTATATGGTCTTCTACTTCATCGGCTAAAGGGTGACACTGCCTGTCTAAAGTTGTGATCTAAAGAGCCCGCAATCTCTACAGGCTGCCCTGGGTAAGTACTTGAGTAACTGGGGAGCTTGGCCTACACCCTCCTGCTCTGAACCCATCCTGCAGTAGAACAGCTGTGCAAGCCAACTTATGCCAGCACCTTGGTTTCAGGAGCTGCTGAAGTCATGGCTGGATTATTCCATGTCTCTCTCCACCTGAAATTCAAGGGGACTCTAAGTTTAAGGAGACTATCAGGATGCTTGGAGAGAAAGAGTGTGCGACCTTGGCAAGTTCCAGAAGGTTCCGTGCCTGGGCAAGAAGACCACATTGATGTGTCAGAAGACCAGCCTGAACGTGCATGCGCTTCTGGCCTCTGCAGCTACCCTCCTCCAGGGCACCTGAGGTTAGAAGTGGAGTTTTCCCAACACGGAGCAACAAAGCTCTTCAACTCCAGGAGAGTAGAAGTCTCTCCTGGACTTCCTCTCATGATGCAAATCACACATAAGCAGAATATTTGGACATTCTGGAATTTGATCAAACCCAATTATATTCATAAACCAAGACATTATACCATTAAGAGGCATTTAAATGGAGTCAACTCTGTCCTTGCTTTTATTAAAAACGACTGCTTCTTATAAAAAATTAGGCAGAGCCTATGTTAAAAGAAACAAGGATTTGCCTTTTTCTTTAAACGAATGTCTTCCTTCAATCTCCTATAATTTTTTTTTCTTTCCAGAAGTGGGGTGGGTAATACCGGTGGTGTTCAGGGGCTACTCCTGAGAGCTTTCAGGGCACATACACAGTACTGCAGACCAAACCGGGTAGGTTACATGCGAGACAAGTACTTTAATTCCTGTACCGTTGCTCTGGTCTCTCTTAAGTCCATGTATCTGTACTTTACTTTCCAGCTAGAAGGACAGGGATAGATACCAAATAATCTCTCTCATATGTGAGATTTAACGATATACAGCAGGGGCTGGAGCGACAATACAGTGTGTTGGTCATTTGCCTCTCACACGGCCAACCCAAGTTTCATCCCTGGCATCCCATATGGTCCCCAAATACTGCCAGCAGTAACTCGCGAGTGCAGAGCCAGGAGTAACCCCTGAGCATCGTCAGGTGTAATCCCAAAAAAAGCCCCCCTCCCAAATTAAATTAAAAAAGTATATACAGCAGTAGCAACAATGGGTCAAAGGCAACACAACAAGAACAGATCCACACAAATGAGTTTGATAGGGAGAGGGTTGAAAGTAATGGGCCTTGGGCATCTTGGGAGAAGGAGAGGGGTATACTGGTGCTAGATTTGGTGTTGTAATTATGTAATTATGGTAGGTATGTATGCCTCAGAAAGCCTGTGAGACCAGAGAAGATCTCTGGCTTGGAACTCTCTCTCCCCAGCTTAATTTCTGCCTTACTAAGCATTCCCAGAGGCCTTCCTGGCATGCCTTTGGTAATCCAGTTTCTTGTGCACAGCTGTCCAATGCCTTCCCTTGGCCCTAAGTATGTATACACATGTGGCAGGACTTGCCTCCAGGACAAAAACTGAAAAAAAGGCCTTACAGATTTAGACAGGGAATTCCAAATTCTCAGGAACCTGAGCAGGAGTAGATGTGGGGTGAGTACATCCCTTTGGAAGTCTGAAATCCTGGAGAAATGACACAGTCAGAGGAAGACTAGATAGGGTGCAGTCAAAGGGCACAGAATGCCCGGGTCTAGGAGTAGAGAATGCCTCTAGACAATACCAGTACCTCATGGCTTGGTCCGGAGAGTTTAACAGCACATTTCCCTATGCATCTCTGTCATGGATTTCAAGGCTGTAGAAGGCAAGAACTACTAAGATAACACTTCGTTTTATATTACCTACCTTATAGCACAGCGGTAGGGCGTTCGCCTTACAAGCGGCCAACATGGTCGACCCGAGTTCGATTCCTCCACCCCTCTAGGAGAGCCTGGCAAGCTGCCTAGAGTATTTGATATGCCAGACACAGTAACAACAAAGTCTCCAATGGAGACGTTACTGGGCCCGCTCGAGCAAATCGACGATCAACGGGAGGGCCTTTACTTATTGATGTAAATGGATAACTCTTGATGTTTACAGTGAAATATGATATTGTTAAATGGTTTCTCACAATCTTTAGTAGGATATAAGACAATAGGTATTTGAAAAACCATGGTCAAAACCAGACCAGGTGATACTGTCCAAAAAATTTAGATGCCAAAAAAAAAAAGAAAAAACAAAACCCCTCAACCTTTCAGTATCAATATTGGAAACCACAATGCCCAAAAGGAGAGAGAGAGAGAGAGAGAGAGAGAGAGAGAGAGAGAGAAGTGCATCCTATAGAGGCAGGCAGGGGGTGACGGGAGGGAACCTGGGGACACTGGTGCTGGGAAATGTGCACTGGTGGAGGGATGGGTGTTGGAACACTGTGTGACTGAAATCCAATCATGAAGAGCTTTGTAAGGGTCTCTCTCACAGTGATTCAATAAAAAAGTTATAAAAAAGATCTCGTCCCAAAGATTCAGATGGATGATCTGGTGGATCCTAAGTCACTCTCTTGTTCATGTGACTGGGCTTCCCCTCCTTGCATTCTTCCTTCATCTTCTTCTAGCTAAGATCCTGCAACTCCCAGGCTTGGCAGAGGTCTCCCCTGTTCTGGCTGGGTGCCCTCCTCCGGCTCCCACCACACACCTCCTATCACCTGGCCTGCAATTGCCCCCTGCCTCCCCACTATGTTGCCTGTAAGTGCACGCTGTCTCAACTGTATCTTATCAGCGCTGCATTCCCATCTTCAACCTGCAGTTTCCCACACACTGACTGGTTCTTACGAAATGCTTCTTGCTTGATCTCCAGCAGCAGAAAGAATTCCAGGTAGAAAGAATATTGCATTGGTAGTTTTGAGGTTGCATTTATAGGTCTTCACTACAAGGGCTGTGTTTTTTATGTAATACCAAATTGAAACAAAATATAATTTTAACTCCTAAAAGAGAGAAGTGGGAGAAAAGAAATCAAATACCTGTATCATGACAGAAATACATTGTGGCACACATTAAAAAAATGACATCCACTTGCTTTGCAGTAGTTAAATGCTATTATTTTATTGTCTGGTTATATGCCTCTAAAGGGGAGGGAATTATTTTTTAAGTGGAAAACTTTTATCAAAATATAATTTATGTGCTCATACATGTGAGTGTATGCATATCATTTTACTAATAGATCTCCAAATTTTATTCTTACTTTACCTGGATCAAGGGAGCAAGGATATCCATCAGAAATTGCTGATATTGCTTTGAAATATGGCACGATGTTCATTTTAAATGATTTGCTACATGTGGCATATAGATTACCTCAAAAATAGAATGTTATGGGAAAGCAATTGCTTTTTTGACATGAAATCATGTGTGATGTTATTTCTATCTGCAATCCAGGCTGCTGGTAGAAATATCACAGAGTGAAAGACAGTCAAAAATATTAAGGCAGTAATTGCTAGGCAATAATAACCAAGATATTTCTTTAAAACTACAGAACATCTACAAGGGTCTGATAATTTTATAAATTGGGGGCAGGGGGCGCAGAAATCAGAGCCATGCAGTGCTAAGGATCAGGCCTTGAATTTGGGCTCCAGCCTTTTGACTATTCCCTCCCCCCACCCCTGTAAATCTTACTAGGGAGTTCTATACAGGGACAAAATAACCCTAGTGGGACTAGTAACTAGCCCAGATGATAATGGTCATCTAAGACAGCATGCTTCCTTTCCTTGTAACATAGTTACTCTGAAAGTCTGGGAACAGTCAGGATGAGAGACCAAGGCTGTGTGGAATTCCTGCATTTGTCTTCGATTCCAACTTTCCCCCTCTCCCTCTCTGTAAGGCTGCTGGTGTGTCCCAAAGCTACCAAGTGGATGCTTCAGGACCTTTATTCCAGAAAAGACCCAGTGGTTCAACATGAAAACCAATGGCTTTTTAGTGTTCTTTCCTCTTAAACCAGGATTTTCCTCTTTGCCAACAAGGGCTGAAATTATTCTCTATTACTTATTTATTCAAGTGTTTTGTATTTGGGTCCTATCTGGGCTAAGTGGCAAACTTTTTTGGCCCTCTGCTGAGAGATCACTCCTAGAGTCCTGGACAATATGCGGCAGCAGACCCAGAGCCAGGGTTGGCCATGTGCATGGCCAGTGAAGATCTTAACAGCTTCTGGGCCTCAGACCAGAACTTGTGCGATGTTCAGGTCTCCTGGCCAGAGCAGCCATACCTTCATAACGAGAACCACAATCCAGACCCAGTGACCGGGTAAAATCGCTTTTCATCTTGTTAAGGCAGATACTTGGTTTTCCAACCTCATTACTGGAAAATTTCTTGACTGGAAAACTCACAGCAGACCACCAGCGAACTTGGCCAGCGGACTGTACCCTGAATGAGTGTTTCTCTCCTTGCTACCTTTAGTCTCCCAACACCTCTGTCCCTGGAATGGAGGTCCCAGCTCACCCTCAGTGATCCTGCTGCCATTTTTCTCAAACGTCTTTAAATCCAGAACTGGTCTGAATGTAGGCAAGTAAATTCTATCACTTGCCTACATAAAATGCTCAGGCATCTGGTCTCTGTCAAACACGGGGATTGTTAAAAATCATCTGCATCATAGGGTCGGGAGTACAGTGGTTAGGGTAGGCATGTGCCGGACCAAGGCTGGGTTCCCATCACCACAGGGTCCCATGAGCATCACTAGTCATGGGTCTGGAGGCCCTGAGCATTACTGGATGTGGCTGGAGGAAACACAGGGCCTGAGCAGTACCATATCCACAAGCTATTGCACTGAACCCCCTTGCCAGTTGACTGAAGATTGCTGGTGGGGTCCCTGTGCCTCCCGATAACTGCTTGAGAGCCCCCTCCAGGCACTGTCCCCAAGAGACTGTATCTCTATATCTCAGCATCTTTTTAATGTTATCACCTCTTGTTTAACACCTCCCTGCCTTTCCTTTCTCTGGGACTGTCAGCCTCTTGGAGTGAGAATGTCTTTTTCCATGTCTTTTTCACGAAGTTCTAAAAATAGTACATGTTCTGAAAAGATAAGTGTTTGTGTATGGGGGAGGGGAGTCATTTTCTTTAGTAACATCGTTTTCATAACTGATTGTAACTATTCCCTGTCCATCTTCATGCCCAGCAGCCTTCGGAGGAGCCATGGATAAATACTCCATTCCCAATTGAGAAATAAAAGATAATATTTCTCCAGCTGAGCCAAGACTTTGAAGATTATTGCAAGCCCAGGCATCAAAGTGGGAGGGCTCTGAAGGTAGCAGTTACTTGGGAAGGTTCGCGCGTGTGGTGTGTGTGTGTGTGTGTGTGTGTGTGTGTGTGTGTGTGTGTGTAACGATTACCCCAAGCGCTATCAAGATGGGAATATTAAAGGGAACAAATCGCCTAACTCCGATGGAGACATTTCCCAGTTAGTAGAACGAGTTCTGGGTTTTCCATGAACTCTTTCCAGGAAGGTGCAGCAAATAGTGATTGAGAGTTCTACACCGGAGGCGGTGCCCAGCCTGGGTTACGAGACCCACTCAGGACCCATCAAAGTCAGACGTCCCGTCTGAGGGCGGCCCACCGACGCACCGCTCTCTGCAGACCATTTCAGCTCATGGAGCACGCTGGCCGACCCGGTGCTATCCAGACTTCCCGCAGTTCGGCACTTGGGAGAGCAAGTAACCTAGAATCTAGCTCGAAGCGGCTGGTATACCAGACTAGAAGAAAAAGGTCTCTGTCTGCAGCTCTGGTTTGCTGGCCCTGTAATCCACCCCCGCCCCCAGCCCAGCCTGTCCGACCCGTACAGCTGTTTTTAATCCCTGCTTTTCTCACTTGGCGTCCCGGGCTCGGGTTGACCAGACGCGGAGCCACTTAGCGTTTCCTCCTCCCCCTGCCGGGGTCTGTCCTCCCTCCGCCGTCTCCTCTTTCTCCGCCTGCGTCCCCCGGGGGGCAGAGTGTGGGAAGAACGAATTTCCGCTGGGTTTGCTCGCCACTCGCCGGCTAGGGTCCCTTCCGGACACAGCCTCCCTCCCTACCCCCCCACCCCCACACCCCCACTCCCGGCTCCTCCCCGGGCTGCTCCGGCCGGGCCAGCGCGCCGAGGCCCGGACGCGAGAGCGAGGAGGCGCGGCTGCGGGGAGCCGAGCCGCTGGGGCGCAGCAGCCAAGCCGCGCCCCGAGGAGCTCTTGGAAGGGCTCCCGCCCGCAGCTGGGGAATCCGCTCGGCGGGGAGAATCCGTGCCAGGGAATCCAGCTCTCCGGACCCGAGCTGCAAACAAAAAGCGCCAGGTTTTGCTCCCTCCTTCCGCCTCCCCCACCCGCGACGCGCACCCAGAGGCACAGTTTTCTGCAGAAATGCAACAAGTAGCACCCCGAGTCCGCGGAGCGTCCCGCGCCGCCTGACTTGGCAGGACGAAGGGCGCCTGCAGAGAGAGACCCAGGCCGGGCTCTGGACAAAGGGAGGAGGGGCTGGACGGCGCAGCGGAGTCCGAAAGAGGCCTCTTAGAGACTCTGGGGAGGCCAAGGGGAATGCAGAGGAGACACAGAGCCGACGGGCGAAGAGGACGGTCCGGCGGCAGCACGCAGGGCGGGCGGCGATGGAAGCTGCCGGGGCCGTGCGCTTCCTGCTCGTGGTGTGCGGCTGCCTCTCGCTCCCACCGAGGGCAGAGCCCGTGTGCCCCGAGCGCTGCGACTGCCAGCACCCTCAACACCTCCTGTGCACCAACAGGGGGCTCCGCGCCGTGCCCAAGACTAGCTCGCTGCCGAGTCCCCTGGACGTGCTCACCTACAGCCTCGGCGGCAACTTCATAACCAACATCACCGCCTTCGACTTCCATCGCTTGGGCCAGCTCCGACGGCTGGACCTGCAGTACAACCAGATCCGTTCGCTGCACCCGAAGACCTTCGAGAAGCTCTCGCGGCTGGAGGAACTCTACCTGGGCAACAACCTCCTGCAGGCGCTCGCCCCGGGCACGCTGGCACCCCTGCGCAAACTGCGAATCCTGTACGCCAATGGCAATGAGATAGGCCGGCTCAGCCGCGGCTCCTTCGAGGGCCTGGAGAGTCTGGTCAAACTGCGGCTGGACGGGAACGCCCTGGGGGCGCTGCCCGACGCGGTCTTCTCCCCGTTGGGCAACTTGCTCTACTTACATCTGGAGTCCAACCGGATCCGCTTTCTGGGCAAGAATGCCTTCGCCCAGCTGGGAAAGCTGCGCTTCCTCAACCTCTCTGCCAACGAGCTGCAGCCCTCCCTGCGCCACGCGGCCACCTTCGCGCCGCTGCGCTCGCTCTCCACGCTCATTCTCTCGGCCAATAGCCTGCAGCACCTCGGCCCGCGCGTCTTCCAGCACCTGCCACGCCTTGGTCTCCTCTCGCTCAAGGGCAACCAGCTCACGCATCTCGCCCCGGAGGCCTTCTGGGGCTTGGAAACCCTGCGGGAGCTGCGCCTGGAGGGTAATCGGCTGAGCCAGTTGCCGGTGACGCTGCTGGAGCCTCTGCACAGCCTGGAGGCGCTGGACCTGAGCGGCAACGAGCTGACCGCCCTGCACCCCAGTACCTTCGGCCGCCTGGGCCGGCTGCGCGAGCTCAGCCTGCGCGATAACGCGCTCAGCGCCCTCTCCGGAGACATCTTCGCCGCCAGCCCGGCCCTCTACCGGCTGGATCTCGACGGCAACGGCTGGACCTGCGACTGCCGGCTGCGGGGCCTGAAGCGCTGGATGGGAAACTGGCACTCGCAGGGCCGGCTGCTCACCGTCTTCGTGCAGTGTCGCCACCCCCCGGCCCTGCGGGGCAAGTACTTGGATTACCTGGATGACCAGCAACTGCACAACGGCTCGTGCGCTGACCCCGCTCGCTCGGCCTCCCCGACCGCAGACGGTAAGCGGCGGCCCCGACCTACAGCCCCGGGGAAGGAGATGGTGCCCCCTGCTGTCGACCCCTCGGAGGAGCTGCCGCCGCCGCCGCAGCCCCAGCAGCGAGGGCGAGTTTTGCCTGGGCTGGTCCGCGATGGGGTCTCCAGGGAGTTCCCCGGCAACCGCAGCGCCCTGAGACTGAGCCGGCGGGGACCTGGCCTGCAGCAGCCCGGCCCCTCGGCCGCGGCCCCAGCGCCACCCGCCCTGGATCGTCTCAAGAACCCGGACCCCGGCCGCCCGACCGCGCTGCCCACCGTGACGGCAGCGGTGGGCTCCGAGCCCCCGCGGGCCAGCGGCAAACCCTGGCAGCGCGCGGCCAAGCAGCGCGCCGCGGCGCCGCCGCAGCCGCAGGAGAGCGCCGGCGGCCACCCCGACGGCGGGGCCGGCCTGCCGCCGCTGGTGTCCGACCCGTGCGACTTCAACAAGTTCATCCTGTTCAACCTGACGGTGGAGGCGGTGGGCGCCGACAGCGCGTCGGTGCGCTGGGCCGTGCGCGAGCATCGCAGCCCCCGGCCGCAGGGCGGCGCGCGCTTTCGGCTGCTCTTCGACCGCTTCGGGCAGCAGCCCAAATTCCACCGCTTCGTCTACCTGCCCGAGCGCAGCGACTCGGCCACGCTGCGCGAGCTGCGCGGGGACACCCCCTACCTGGTGTGCGTGGAGGGCGTGCTCGGGGGCCGCGTGTGCCCGGTGGCGCCCCGGGACCACTGCGCCGGGCTGGTCACGCTGCCGGAGCCGGGCCGGCAGGGCGGCGTCGACTACCAGCTGCTGACCTTGGCGCTGCTGGCCGTCAACGCGCTGCTGGTGCTGCTGGCCCTGGCCGCCTGGGCATCCCGCTGGCTGCGGAGGAAGCTGCGGGCCCGGCGGAAAGGCGGCGCGCCCGTGCACGTTCGCCACATGTACTCCACCCGACGGCCGCTGCGCTCCATGGGCACCGGCGTGTCGGCCGACTTCTCGGGCTTCCAGTCGCACCGGCCGCGCACCACCGTGTGCGCGCTCAGCGAGGCCGACCTCATCGAGTTCCCCTGCGACCGCTTCATGGACAGCTCGGGCGGTGCGGGCGCGGGCGGCAGCTTGAGGCGGGAGGACCATCTCCTGCAGCGATTTGCCGACTAGGTCCCCACCATCCTCCCGGAGGGGAAGATCTCAATTGCACCCGCCCGCTTCCTTTCCTCCCTTGGCTCACGTGCCAGAGAGGCCACGGGAACAGGCCACCCCATTTGAGGCACTACCTCTTCATGCCCCGGCCAGCCTCAAGTCACTCAAGTCAAGGGGCCCGCCCCGGGGGACGCGTGCACAGTGAGGGTCCAGCGGTGGGCGAACACGGTGCAAGCAGCGATTAAAAAAAAAGCTTTTGTGGCATTGTGGATGAAACAGCCCGCCCGACCTCCCTTTGGGGTAGGTAAGGGTTGCTCTTGCCCATGGGTGGCAGAGAGAGCTTTGGGTGCCTGGCTTTTGTTTTGTTCCTGTCAAGCAGAGGAGTTTTCCTTCTATTTAGAGCACAGGAAACTTATTACCATTACAAAGGAGACTTGGCAACTGGCCCTGCCGGCCTGGTGGTCTCTGCCAAGAAGGGCAATGTTGTAAACAGGTGGTGAAGTTTCACACACTCACCAACGAACTCTTTTATGTTTTGGGTAAAAGAACATTCAGGATAACTTATTCTTTAAATAGAGACTCTCTTTTAAAAAAAATTTTTTTTCAACAATGTGAAGAGCTCTAACGTTTAACAAACTGACCTGTAAACTCAAGGACTAATTTAGTTGAACCGGCTGGTCAACCGTTTTCTTTTTTAAACATTTTTTTTTTTTGCAACCACACCACAAGAAGTTGGCTGACCGTGGGGTGTACTAATATTTCATACTTTCTCAGAGAAGGCTGTTTGAAAGGCTTCTCTGTCCGGGTTGCTCCTGTGGTTTTTGAACTTTGTTGTTTTAACCTACATATGGAGATGTCAGTGCCAGATCTGATCAAAGAATGTAATATGTGTGTAAGTGAGGGCCCCCTGGGAGTCCAGCCTTCCAGTTCACTTACCACATATCTGACAAGGTGTTCACATTGGGGTCCATGGCCTGGGCCACTTCTCAAGGTTTTTATCAGTGACTCACTGGGCCACCCTTCCCTGGAGCAGCTCAGTTAAGCAAGAAAGGTAATTTCTTAGAGAGAGCAAATGCTGATTGATAGTGTGACATTGGCCTGTGTGACTATCATACTTTTCCACGCCATAGCAGAGAGGAAGAAGTTTTGGTGAAAATGTGAAAAAGAAAAGAGTATCAGTAGGTGTCTGTTTCTACTAAAGCCAAGAGATTGTTAAGATGTGTCCTTAAACCTCACTGTGAAATAATCATCTATTTTACAAACTAATCCTTCCACTGTTCAGTGCTTTGTTTTTTTTTTTCCCTTTATGGTATTATTAAACCATTATTTTTTAGTTAAGAACTGCAGTATTCTAAGTATTTTTGTTTTAAACTTAGTTTTAGGCCCCTTTATTTGCTCAATCATTTCCCACTATTTGGTATCTTTTTATCCCCTGATATTTATAAAATACGTGTTTATCACTAAATGTAGTGCTTTGGTTTACATTAAGGATTGTGTGTGTGGTCCAGAAAGGCAGGCAGTACGGTGGTGTGCAGGCTGGCTGTGGCCAGCATAAGCCGCTAAGGCCAACCGTGACTCTTCTGCCCCCCCTCCACCCCTGTGGGTCCCGATGGCTCAGGGAATCTGTTGCAGTCCAGGGTTCCCCCACTCTCAGCCCACCCCTTCGGTGTTTGGTCTCTGTTGAGCCAGGCCCGTTGTGGTCCCAACAGCTGAGTTAGGACAGGGGATCTAAATGAGCTGACGTTTGTTTATGTTCAGATGAGGAAGTGTCCAGACCACTTAAAGTACAGCTGCTTTTCTGGCAGTCTTATCTGTGGGCTAAAACTTAATAAACCACAGGAAATAGATTGTCATTCTCAATCTGCTGTCAGAGCTGGTTTTAGATTCAGAGTAAATTGGGACATGGGTGAAGTACAGTTGTTCGCTCTTCTTTGCAACCCTTGGGCTATTCAGCCCCTCTCACACCCCTCGTTTTTGTACATCCACAGAGTGACCACATCCCTTAGTTGTTCCTTTTGCACTGCAATAAGGTAGTGAGTCCCAGGGAAAGTCTGGGAGAGATCTGGGTTCTTCCCATTCTTTCAACTGCAGACCATCACTGAAAATGGTAGTGCCAGAATCTATGTAGAAACAGTTTCACTGGAAGGCCTTTCAGTGGGAAATGAATAAATGTTATACATTGTTATGTTCAGTTATGTCAATAAACCCACTTACTATTGGAGCTGTTGTTGGAGTTTGCAAATATTTTGCAGGTTTCGGTAATTTTTACACTGTGCTTTTTGAGAGCAGTTTTCATCAGCGACAATGAAACGTGAGCTTGGGATCTTTTTGTTCTCTTGCTCTGTTCCTTTTATTTCCATTTATATGGTACTGTGTAGACTTTATTTTAAAGAGAGTGTGGCCTTATTCCTTCCCAAACAATATGTCTTTCAAAGTTATCCAGTGAAGATGCTTTCAAACTCTGGTGACAACCAGCTGGCCAGGTCTTGTCAAGTACTGGCTAAAAGAAGCAGAATTAAAAATCAAGCTTACCCGGGCTGAAGAGAGAGTGCAACAGGCTAGAGCATATTGTGAGGCCTAGTTCCATCCCCGACACCACACGGTTTTCAGAGCACTGACTAATCTCTGAATAATCCCAGGCGTAAGTCAGAAGTGAGCTTTCCTGGGTGAGGTTCTCAGACAAACAATTAAAAAGAAAAAAAATGTTTAAAAATAAATCAAGCCCATTGACTCTCATGTTCAATAAGGAGTGATCTTGAACTGGAAGTCATTTGGGTTGCTTATAGTTTTTGAAAAGATCAATTTTTTTTTTTTTTTGCTTTTTGGGTCACACCCCGTGATGCACAAGAGTTACTCCTGGTTCATGCACTCAGGAATTACTCCTGGCAGTGCTTGGGGGACCATATGGGATGCTGGAAATCGAACCCGGGTCGGCTGTGTGCAAGGCAAATCCTCTACTCAGTGTACTATTGCTCCAGCCCTGAAAAGATCAAATTTTTAAGGAAAATAAAGTGAGTTAGAATTATTCCAATAAAAATCACTTCTGGATGGGCCAGAGCAATAATACAGCAGGGAAGGTACTTGCCTTGCAGGAGGTTCTATCTCCTGCCAAGAGTGATCGCTGAACACAGAACCATGAGTAAGCTCTGAGAACCATGGGTGGTGACACAAACAACAAGTAAGTAAACAATGCATTCTGTCCAACCAGTAAAATGTTTGCTTAAGGCAGATAGTTTTAATCAAGTATGTACACAGCAGGCACCTGCACAAACGTATTTACTTGTTTGCCAGTCTTGGTTTCAACTAGTAGAATAACAATAGGGACAGCTATAGTAATGGGTAAACTATATCAAGCTGTTGAATTATTAATATGGGCAGCTATATTTAGTGGCTTAACTATACAGAACGCCATTAAACACTGGCTTACCTGACACTTAGACTTAACTAGTTCTCCAGGCTTCTCCCCCAATATGATTCAAACCCATGGAGATAAGTGACCGTGAAGCAGTCTAATGTGAGTAATATATTGAAAATTATTGACCACGATACAGGGTCAGAACAGATGTCCTGTCTTAAACCTTTTCAGAAAAGTAGAAGTATCACTCAAGTTGAGATGACTTTAAGGAAAGAATGAAAGAGTCTTAGTCATCTGAGGTTGCACTCATTCTGTTTACCTAATCTCTTTGTTTCTGTTTCTGCCTCACTGCAGAGTCCTGACATTTTGATATTTTGATGAAGAAATTAGTGAAAAGCATTTGACATATGGGAAATGTTCAATAACTATTAGCTGTATTAATAGTTGCAGTTTTCTGTGCACAGGACAAGAAGCCATAAGATACCTTTTAGAATGTTACAAGAAGGCAGTTCAGCTTAAATCCTAATGTATAGGGAAATTCTGATAAGAAGAGAACAGCAACTGCAACCTCCCCAAATTTCCAGCTAATTTAGTTTCATCTATAAATTTGTGTGGAAAGAAAACTCTTGAGATACTTTCTATTTTTTTTAAAGGAGAATACACTTGAGCAAGTTTCTCTATGTTTATTAAACTATTGGCATAAACTAATTCAATCCCTGTGATTGGAATTAAGGGTCTGCAGACAGTCTAGCTTCTCTCCTGTCCCCACATCCCATTAACTCAGTGATAGCATCTTTAAGGGTCCTTTTACTCTTAATTTTCTTAGAAGGATACTTTACAGGCACAAATGCTTTTTGTCTAGAGATTTTAAGTCACTTCATCTTTCAATCTGGCAAATAGTGCTCTGTTCATTTTACAAAGGAGAAAGGATTTTGGAGATATTCCTTAAATTATGTTGATTACTGAAATAATTAGAGAAAGTATATATAGATTCTCTTCACAAGCTTTCTTTCACCTGAGACACAGAACCTAAATGTTCATTACAGCTGTTTGAGAGATTTTCAGCTATTGGTGAGGTAGTTTCTTATTAAAACAAATATTGATTCATAGTTTGGAAGTGAAACAATATCAGAGGCTAGATAGAAATAGATTATTATGTGCCAGCATTGACAACACCACCTTCCAGTTATATTAATCCATAATATTTCTTTCAAACTGACTGAAACTTTTAATACTAGCTCTTAGCATAGTTAATGCTAAAGAGAGATCAGCACTATTTTGTGTTAAGGCCACTCTGGTCAGAGCCCAGAGCGATAGTCCCTAGGTAGGGGCTTTTCTTGCATGCAATTGACCTGGGTTTGATCCCTGGTATCCCATATTCCCCTCCCCACCCATAGCCATCCTGGGTGCAGAGCAAGGAGTAAGCCCTGAGCATCACTGTTTATGGCCCCAACAAAAACAAAAGCAAAACTGCCTTCTTGTAAAGACTGATCATATATGGATTATTCAACTCTTCCAGTTAATTCGTTTTGCTTTAGTAATATTCACTGGTATTCACTGGCAACTGATTTACACACAACTATAAGTGTTTGTCCACTCTGGCTGGCAGAGACACATTTAATGATGACTGCTTTCTTATCCCCCGGCCTGGCTGAGCTGGCCCGAGTTCTATTCCTCCTCCTTTGATTCTTCCTCCTTCGATTCCTCCACCCCTCTCAGAGAGCCTGGTAAGCTACTGAGAGTATCTCGCCTGTTCAGCAAAGCCTGGCAAGCTACCCATGACGTATTTGATATGCCAAATACAGTCTATAATGTTACTGGGCCCACTCGAGCAAATCGATGAACACCCGGAAGACAGTGACAGTGACTCTTCCTAAGATGACACCTTTCTAAGTATTGTCCTAAGCAATTTTACTTTAGGAAATTAAGATAACCACAACAAATAAATACCCATCATTTGTACCATCTTACAGCTATCAATATTTAATGTTTTTAGTCTTGAAAGTCCTAATTAAGAAAAACTGGGTTTCCTTAAAGATAAGGACCATGCCTTATCTTTAGAGCCAGCAACAACTATAAATTTGATGTGCTTCATTCTTAACAATTTGTTATTATTTGAGCTTATTATGTTCTTTAAAGTTGCCAGAACCGATGGGTCAATGAATGCAAAATAACTGGTTCTAGGGGAAATATGGGGCTAGGTTACCACAAGACTCTGGTTGCATTTTCATTAAGCAATCAATACGCATTCTTATTTGTGCTTCTACCTATAGAAAAGAAATTGTTTAGTAAATCTTATTTAATCTACCCAGCTGATAAATTTACATTAAAGTCACGGTCAACAGAGCATCATGGGGGCTGGAGAGATAACACAGCGGGTAGGGCATTTGTCTTGCACGCGGCTGACTCAGGTTCAATTCCCAGCATCCGATATGGTCCCCTGAGCACCACTAGGAGTAACTCCTGAGTGCAGAGCCAGGAGTAACCCCTGTGCATCGCCAGGCATGACCCAAAAAGAAAAAAAAAAAACAGAGCATCATGATGCTTGCCTGAATGAAACATGTCCAACACACACTTTTCTCCCCCAAGCATATCACACCCTTCCCCTCCTTAGAAATGCTCAACACTTCAGCATTATACCAAAGAGCTTCTTTAAACCACAAAATCACACACACACAAATCACACACACAAAATCACCCACACGCACACAAATCGCACAAAATCACACATACACAAATCATACACAATATCACACACACATGCATACAAGTCACACACACAAAATCACACACACACACACACACACACACACACACACACACACACACACAGTGGTGCTTTACAGACCATACAAAGGATAAGGTAAAGGCCCTCCCGTTGATCGTCGATTTGCTCGAGCGGGCCCAGTTTGGGTGCTGAAACAAGAAGGCTAAAGTTGCTTGCCTCCTTCAGGCTCAGCTGAGGGCAAGTATGGGCAACCCAGATTTCCCACTGCTTTACACATATCCACACAAGGCCTTGAAATTGCTGCAGAGTGCTTTGCTGCTATTGATTTTGCTGTTTTGTCTTTCGATGTCATTGACTTATGTCATTCTTTAACATACTAAACTTTCTCCTTACTTTGGTTGCGGTATTCTGTACCATTTTCTTCTTCTTAATATAAATAAAGGGTATATTTCAAATATACTCGAAACCTTTCTGCAGCTCTTACAATTAATTTAATACTATGGAGGCTATCTGCTTCCTAACAAATTTTGACTTATTATGTTCCAGCTGTAATTTAGTTGAAAATAGTTTCATATTCCATCGAAGTTTCTTCTGTGACCCCTGGGTTATTTAGAAGTATATTGCTTAATTCCTAAATATTTGGGGATTTTCAGATATTATTCTGCTGTTTGTTTCTAGTTTGATTTGTTTGTATTCAAGAATTCAATTCCTTTTGGACAGTGTGAGATGCACAGCCTGGTCTCAGGGCTTAGAAATCACTCCTGACAGGGCTCAAGGGACCATAAAGGGTGCTGTGGATCAAACCAGGGTCGGCTCACTTCAAAATTAGGGTCCCACTCACAGTTCTGTCACTCAGTTCTTTTACACTTACTTTATGTCCACCCCCCCCCAAATTTTCGGAATTGGTAAATGTTCATGAGCAAGTGGAATGGAAGTGATTCCCATTGTATTTATGTGAAGTATCTTATACATGTGAATCATATCAGATTGGTTGATAATACTCATCTTTCTAGTCTCCTTACTGATTTCTGCTCTGTTTGATTTGGCAAGAAAAGGGAGTTGACATTTTCAACTATGATTCTGGATTTATCTATTTCTCCTTTAATTATCTCTGCTGTTTTGTGTATTTCAAAACTATTGTAGATTGTTAATCCTATTAGTTGATGGCTCATTTATCATTAAGTAAAGTCCCTCTATCTTCTTAATTAAAATGTAGTGACTAGTTTTTCTTTGACAAAACATATTAAATATAAATATGTACAAAGGCTCATTTTGAAAAATAATTTCTGAAACCCTTTAATTTTTTATGTGTAAGATGCAATTTTGATGTTTTATATTCTTCTCCTTGAAGAACTTTTAATATTTTTCCTAGGGATGTTCCATTTCCAATGAAGTATCTTGACTTTGTTTGCCAGAAAATGTTCTTATATTGTAAGCTATCTTTCTTAAATAGTTCTATATAAATGTTTCTTCCTTTTATATTTAAAGTTTGATTTTTTAAAAATGATCATCTACCCTACTTAGCTTTTGACAGTCTGTGCTCTAACATTTATTTCTCTATATGTCTCTCATTATTCTGACTCTTCAATATTTTTCTCTTTAAGTTGTTTTTCAGCAACTTAAATGGGTCAATGTGTTTAAAACAATATTTTAACTATATATATATATATATATATATCTCAGAGCTTCTTGGCTCTGTATTTCAATAGTTTTAGAAAATTCTGGTAATCTGAAATATTTCTTCAGACGTTTCTTTCCTGTGTCATCCTCTATCTTCTTATCTGGAAATCTCATTACATATATGTTAGACCATTGAATATTGTCTCATACAGCTCTTTTTCTTGTACCCTTTTAAGATCTTTGTAATTCAACTCAGATCATTTCTATTCACCCATCTGGAAGTTTACTGACCTTTTAGCAACTGGTTCCAGTCTGCTAACTAGCTTGCCAATTTCCCTTTTAGTTCTTTATTTTCATTTTTTAAATGTTTCTTATTCCCCTGTGGAATTTTAGTAGCTGAAATTCCATGTGGGCTTATACATGTGTCTAACTTTCTAGTTGATGCTTTAACATATTAAACTGAATTAGACTGAAATTCCTAATTTCAACTCTGCTTTTAGTTTTATTGATTGCTTTGTCTTTGAACAATAGGTGTTTTTTTTTTGTGCTTTTTATCCTATAAGTTTTGTAAGTCTTATAGATTTTTAATCAAACACTAGACATTCTGTCAGAAGGACATTCAAGAAAAAGATATAGTATTTATGCTCAGAAATGGATACAAGACTGTTTATGTCAACTTCATCTGCAAAGAGTTGAATAAACTTAAATACTTGAATTGGTTTTGGATTTATTGTTGCTATCACTGTACCAGAGACTTCAAAAGTCTTTAGTTATATGCAGATTTATTTGCCATCCAGTTGATTGACAACCTCGATGTTCAAACAACATATCTTCAGAATCATATACTATAAATAATAAATAAATAAAATATTTTTTTTGTGGTGCTTGTATCTAGCACTTCAAACATGCAAATCATGCGCTCAACCACTGAACCACATCACCTGCTCCCAGAAACTTTTTGACTTGATAGACTGCTTTTGGAGATTAAGCATACAGGGACAGATGTTCTTACATTAAATTTGCATACCAGTATATGCTAATATGTATGCAAATTAGCAACCAGGAATATGTTTCTTTTTCCTCCTGACACTATGTAAAACATGGGAGCTTCTTTCCAAATAAAATTAACATAAGGTTACTTTTGTAATGAACAGCTCTATGAATTTAAATATATTTAGAAGAGTTTGAGTAAAGGTGAATAAGGAGATATATTTTTCAGAGCGCTATGTTTAGGATCAACTATTTTAGGATCAACTTTTAAAACATTATTAATGATAGTACCACAAATTCTCAATTAGGCATTTTTCTATATACCACATTTGCTTAAAAAGGGATTCTTTCTATTGAGAACATTGAACTTAAAGCAATTACCCAATCGGAAATCAAATTGCTGTAAGAAAAAAATTAAGGAATGAGATACACTGAGCTTATAATTTGAGTAATAAACTTTAGGTGCCCTCTCTCCTGATAAGGATTATGCAAAACTAATACTGTATAAAAATCTCCTGGTCTCAAAATCTTAGAGACCAATGACAACTCAATGAAAAATGGAAGGCAAAATTCTTTAATTTTAAAATTGACTCCATCAAAGGTATAAACTGAGCAACATGTGGAATATTTTATAGAAGGAAGAAACCGTAGGTGAGATTTTTTATCTTTTTTTAAAAGAAAGTATGTGTATTAGTATATAAGACTCACTGAGCATGACAAATGTATTGGAATGAACAGACTTCATAAGTACGCATTTTGTGTAATACATTATTTTTAAATGCTTTCCCTGCAATGATTTGTTTAGTCTTCTAAATAAAAATTTTGAATTTTCTGAGTTTCATTACTACCTCATGTCAGAGTTGAGGAAACTAAGGCGCAGACAACTGAAGGTGTTGAGAGTCTAGATTCAATGCCTGACTGCCGAATAGAGTCCTTGTTGTGAATTCTGACCCTCTGTTCCCTCATGTCTCCAGATAACAACTGAACAAATCTCAGAGGTTCATTATTAAGCTTTATCATCAATATACCTCACTACCCCCACCCTGTAGAATATTTTAAAAATAAGCTCTCAGCAGTTTGGCCTTCATTTTCTGCCTATTTTTCTTAATCTATGGGCTATTCAAGAATTATATTCCATGTGTCATTCGTCCTAAATACCCCTGGATTCATGTCATCCAAAATAGAGAATGAAAGCTTTGTAGTCCATCTCACAGCTACAAGTGCTTCTTTCTATCTTGACCCGATGGGCTGCTGCTGTGTGATGTGGGGTTAGTTCTATCTACCTTAGGACAAGGATCCCACCTTATATTTCTCAGAGTGTCTTTATGGCTTAGAGTGCTTGGCTAACTACCTGCTTGCTGTTGGGTGCTGAGGACAGCTGTTGGCCTCCCTCGCTTGACACACGTGCCAGATACTGTTTACATACGTGCCAGACATGCATGGGCATCTGTGGAGAAGTCACTTAGCAGCTGTGGTGCCACCCAAACTTACATTTATAGAACAATAGTTGAAAACTGCAAGGTGCTGTAAAATGCTGAATTTGATTAGTTTTTTTCTATCTTTAATATAGGTCAGAGTGAACATCTGGGAAATCTAACAAATTTTGCATTTCTTCCCATTGTATACTATTTGTAGATTTCCTACTGCTTAGACTATATCTGGGATTATGTCTGGTTTGTATCTTATCTGCATCGCAATTTCTGTCATCTAGCATAGTGATTTTCACACATTAGTTTCTCAATAAATGCAAGGAGAATCTACTTTTGTTTACACATTAGTCCTATGAGGAAACGAATTGTGATAGTTTTTCATCAAAGAACTTTGCAACCTACTGAAGTCTGAGTTTTGCTTTCTAGGACAAGGGACAGAATGTCATGAACACACTGACATTTTCCCTCCTGCTTCTCTTAAGGAACTTAAGGAACTTCTCCCCCCATAAAATCATGATTGAGATTTTTGAAAATCCAAGGGGCAGCAATAATTTATGGATTTCTTTCTGCATCAGGAAGGCAGAACAAGACAAGTGTTTTTGTGAGATAAGGAACGTATCAGCAATCCTGAAATGAATTGAAGTAGAGGCAACTAGTTGCACCAGGTAAATGATTATCTGCAGTCGTCAGAGTGAGCTGTCTCAACGGCTGATGAAGCTGCTGACCTTGGCATATTTATCATCATTACCCCAGGGGACAGAAACCAATATCTCTGTTCTTGTGAACACACATCCTTAAAAGGAGGCATAATCCAGTGGAAAGAATTTGTGTGATAGGTGGAATGGGGTGTGTGTGTGTGTGTGTGTGTGTGTGTGTGTGTGTGTGTGTGTGGTGTAAGTGAGAGGCAGAACAGAGGTAGAAAGAATGTTTGCTTTCTTAAATTTTCTTTCTTCTTTTAATTTTTCTTCTATTTTTACTAGGAAGGGAAAATGACATCAGTCTCTCATCTCCAAGCTCAGATTTTTTTAATAGTTACTTAGATCTGCAAGACTTCAAGAGGCATAGTTTTACCTTATAAGGGAGACGAAGAAGGCTGTAAAACTGTAAAATGCACACAATCTTTGTTATCATCCCTCAGGCTATTAGGGGAGGCCAGGGGTGAGGGATGTGACCTTGGTAAGGCTGGTGTGTCTCCCCCATGCCCTACCCCAGCTCAATTTTAATTGCTTTCTAGGCTGGAGCGATAGCACAGCGGTAGGGCATTTGCCTTGCACGCAGCCAACATGGCCGACCCGAGTTCGATTCCTCCGCCCCTCTCGGAGAGCCCGGCAAGCTACCGAGAGTATCTCGCCCGCACGGCAGAGCCTGGCAAGCTCCCCGTGACGTATTCGATATGCCAGACACAGTAACAACAAAGTCTCCAATGGAGACGTTACTGGGCCCGCTCGAGCAAATCGATGATCAACGGGAGGGCCTTTACCTTTACCTTTACCTTCTAGGCTGGAGTTCTGAAGCAAACTTTGGGTCATGAGCTCACAGAACACACCAAGCCTGTTTATTGGATAGGTAGTTCAGAGCTCATTCCAAATCTATTGTGGGAATTGGGAGGGAAGCGGGTGCTCAGTACTGTATTTTGGTTGGAGGTTGCATCCAACAGTGCTCAGGGCTGACTCCTGGCTCTGTGCTCAGGGATTACTCCAGATAGTACTCAGGGAACCATCTGTGATGCTGGGGATTGAGCCAGGGTTGGCTACAAGTAAGGCAAGTATTACCTGCTGTATTGTATCTCCAACCCCTCATTCTACAGTCCTTGAACAAGGCTCAGGTGATAAAAGAGGCTACATTTCCAGAAAGAAATTGCTGCCATTTGTTTTAGTTTGCCGTGACTGCTGTAACTAAGTACTACAAATTGCAGGTGGATGTCTTCTTACATTTTCTTTCCCCCTTTAATTTTTCACAACAGAAATGTGGTTTCACTTCTGGAAGCTACACATTCAAGATCAATGTATTTGGCGGGTTGGTTCCTGCAGAGGGCTATGAGAATAATTTTTTTCATTATTCGGGTGTTTGAGAGGTAGGGCCAATCTTTGGTGTGACTGACTTGGTTTGTTGCATCTGCTCTATCCCTGCTTCATCTCCACATGGCATTCTCCTTCTGTGCACAAACTGTGATACCACCTGACTCCAATCTGATCTCATTTTAACTTCGTAGCCTTTATCTTTGCAATGATAATTTCCAAATATGGTCACATTTGTAGGTCCTAATAGGCCAGGACTCAAATATGTGAATTGGTGGAGGGAGACACAATTCATTCTTTAATGAAGTTGATCTGTTGACGGTTGACCACACTGGGAACATTTCTCAATGATTAACAAAAGGAAGCAGGGAAGGGAGATGAAAGCAGAAGAGAAAATGATGGAATAGCTCTTTTCAGAGTCCAAACATGAGAGTGTGAATTGCGTGGAGCAAGGCAGTGGGATTCTTTCCTTGCCCATCAAAATATTTATATTCTTAAGGACACTGACTCCATCTGAGTGGATGTATGATCAGCAGGTCAAAAAGGACTGAAGTCTCCACAATTTCTGCAATGTAAGGGTCTTCTTTCTTTCCTGTGCTTGAGACAAAATAGCTTTCTCAGAAGTTCCAACTTTTCAACCACCTCTCTCCCTTATGGCACTGTGTCCTCCAAATCATATTGTCTAAAAAACTTTTTTTTTGTTTTTTGTTTTTTGGGTCATACCCGGCAATGCACAGGGTTTACTCCTGGCTCTGCACTCAGGAATTACCCATGGTGGTGCTCAGGGGACCATATGGGATGCTGGGAATTGAACCTGTGTCAGCCGAGTGCAAGGCAAATGCCCTACCTGCTGTGCTATTGCTCCAGCCCCTAAAAAACTTTTTTAATTGGAAATATAAACTATCCTTCTTTAAGATGCCAAGGTAGAAAGGTTCAGCTCAAACCAGGTGTGTGTTGCTTTTTGTTGATGTTTGGTTTTGGGGGGCCACCTAGGGATGCTCAAGACTTACTTCTGGATCTTTGCTCAGCAATCACTCCTGGCAGTTCTGGGGGACCAGGTGAAATGCTGGAAATTGAACCCAAGTTGGCCATGTACAAGGCAAGTGCCCTTTTGTGCTATCACTGTGGCTCACCAGTAATATTTTATTCCCCATATTCGTGATAGGGCAGGCAGGACCCAGAGTTCTGTGATTTAGCATCCAGATCAAGTGTAGTTGACTTCTATGCATTCTGCATTCATGCCTCTCTACCTTCCTTATGCTCTATTTGTGGGTGAATCTTTGGAGGATGTGGATTCTTTCAAATCATAAAAATCACATTAAGATAAGAATTCATTTGACCCCGGGATGTGGCGAGAAAGGGACACTCCTTCACTGTTGGTGGGAATGCCGACTGGTTCAGCCCTTTTGGAAAACAGTATGGACGGTTCTCAAAAAATTAGAAATTGAGCTCCCATTTGACCCAGCAATACCAATCCTGGGAATATATCCCAGAGAGACAAAAAAGTATAGTCGAAGAGACATCTGCAATTGTTTGTTCATTGCAACACTCTTTACAATAGCCAGAATCTGAAAAAAACCTGAGTGACTGAGAACAGATGACTGGTTAAAGAAACTTTGGTACATTTACACAATGGAATACTTTGTAGCTGTTAGAGAAGATGAAGTCACAAAATTTACATACAAGTGGTACTACATGGAAAGAATCATGTTAAGCGAAATTACTCAGAAAGAAAGGGATAGACATAGAAAGATTGCATTCATCTGGGGAACATAAAGTAACAAAATAGGAGACTAACATCCAAGAATGGCTGAGATTAGTACCAGGAATTTTACTCCATGGCTTGAAGGCCAACCACACATGCTAGGGGAAAAGGGAGCTCAGATAAAGAAGGGAACACCAAATAAAGGTGTTGGGAGGATCCTCCCAGGATGGGAGAACCACGCTGAAAGTAGACTATAGACCAAATATGATTGTCACCCATTGCCTCTTTTGCAAACCAACACCCAATAAGAGAGAGAGAACAAAAGGGAATGCCCTGCCAAAGAGGCAGGGTGGGATGGGGGGGATGGGAGGGTGGGAGGGATACTGGGATCCGTGGTGGTGGGAAATGGGCACTGGTGGAGGGATGGGTATTTGATCATTGTATAATTGAAACCCAAGCACAAAAATGTGTAAGTCTGTAACTGTACCTCATGGTGTCTCACTATTAAAAATAAAAAAAAAAAAGAAAAAAAAAAGAATTCATTTGACCCCTTTTGGATTGCTGGTATAAAATGTGGAGAATGCATGTATGTTGGAGTACATGGAGCTTAGGTTTATCAGGTTACACCCATCACAGTGCTCCCGAATCATTCCCATTACTTTGTCTGTCTGTAACTACTTCTATGCTCTCTTGCCCAACCAATTCGCAAGGTCTCATCCTTCTTAGACACTGAAGCTGTACTGTAAGTTAATATTGCCTTTCTCCTCTCCTTATGTCTTTTGAGCAGTTTACTTTAATGCAATGTCCTTTTGTATAGATACAGTAAGACAATTAATTTATATTATGCTTTATAACTTAGGATTTAATTGGCTTTGGATATTATTCACTCCTGGGCATCTGCCTTCTCAACTTAAGCCTCAGTTGCCCTCACTTCCTAGCACTCCAAGGGCAGGGTCCCGACGTGGGACTGGATGGAACCAGGGCAAGCCGGTAAGTTATGTGCTACCCTGGCATCGCGATGGGCCAGGCCAAGGTGCCACGATTCTTAACTATAAGTTAAGAGGTTGATCATAGGCAAATGATGTCATGATCCAAAAGTAACTAGGAGACTAGGACCCTGCTGTTAGGAATAAGAAAGAAATGTGGCCTGAGCACTGCAATCTGAGATTGAGATGGCCCTGGGAGAGCAATTCTATATGCTCAAAGTATTTCTTACTGTGTCCATACAAAATGATTAATATTATGTATGCTTATATGTTGGTTGGACAAGGAGAGGAGAAACACGCCCTAGAAGCAGTTTTCTGTGTGTCCTGACTAGCTTGGATGAGACTGCTTTCTCCCCTTCAAACTGCCTTCAGTAAATGATTTGAGTATATTGAGACAGTTTCCCTTTTCTCTCAGTAACCTAGCTGGTCTTAGATATGCAGATCTCAGGTGCTAGCCAGGCCTGATCTTTGGGATGTAGATTTCCAGCTCTGGCCAGGCTGGTCTTTGGGATGCAAATCCAAGTGCGTGTAGCTTGTTAAGGTGAGGCCAGGATTCCTGGCCTGCGGATGTAAAGAAACAATGTATGGTTTGCCTCCTCAATGTTCTTTCTGTAATTCCTTTTGATGACATCACTATATTGCTTCTTTCTGTAATTCCTTTTGATGACATCACTATATTGTGCCCTTTAGAGGTACTATGATCTATATAAGGGAGATTTCAGGGCTCTCTGGGGGACACGTGCATCAGAGAACCTGGGAAGATGGGGCTGAGGACAGAAGCTGAGAGAACAAAGGCGCACGTGCTTGAGGATTCCTGAGGCCTCCATGACATGCATCTCTTCCATGTAATAAACGGCTGCTAAGACCAACCAGCTTGGCCTTGTTTCCTTCCTTTGCCTGACCATCGCCATCGACCTCCGTGGAGTGGGGAAACGGCCTGACCGCCGGCCTTTTTATTTTTTGTGTGTTTACACACATGTAGATGAAGTTTATGTGTCTGTTGTAACCCCAAAATAAAAATAAAATGACTTGTATTTTTTTTTCAGTTTTGCATGTTAAAAGAGGAGGGGATAGGCAGATGATTATATTTTTCATTTTTCTTTTATTTTCTTTGAATTTCAACATCTCCTTGTCGAGTTTCCTGGCTCTTGACCAATTTATGTAGAACTTCATCTCTGGGAAGTGTGTCTATTTTTAAATGCAATGGGACTATAATCTGGTATTTGAGGGTGCAAGCTCTTTGGAGCCTCAAAGATTGATTTTCTCTTCTTCAAGTAGCCCTGTGCTTCCGCTGCCACATGACAAACATCCTTGGCACCCTACAGTGGCAGTTTCCTTGGCCAGAGTCACACACCTGCCATTCTTTGTGAAGATCCACTTCTGCTCAGGGCACCATGGGCCAAGGAAAAGCCTTTGACTGATTCTGCTCACGGAAGACTCACTTGTTTGTGAATATGGTAATGAAGCCAGTAAAATTCAATTACTGCATCCCAGAAGACCGTAGCAGCGATAATAAATTAGGAAACATGAGGTTTGGAGTATCTGAACTGAAATTATAATGGGGCTATTGAAAAACAAACAAACAAAAATCTTAAGCAGTCATTTAATAGCAGACACTGCCGTTTTCCCCGTCAAAAATTTGTTCATCAACTAACCCTTTGTTCTTGCCATAAAAGAATCTGCCTTAGCCATAGCCAAGAACATTTTATCTTAATTGCTTGGTATTGTTGTGGCCCTCTGGAGCACACCTGGCTTGGGAATAACTGGTACACGGAAAGGAAGCAGCCTCCTGGAAGGGCCTCCCAAGGCCACTGTACTAATCCGTGCTGGGCTCCCAGATGCTCTCTGCCCATGGCCTTGGGTTTCAGGTTCCCTTCCAGGGCTGGGGTTTAAATGGAGGTTGTAACCTCAGAAGGTCCAGCTAGCACTTAACCACTGACATCCATCAAGAATGTCAAGGCTTGCATTGTCTCATTAATTTGAACCAGCTTTCCTGCTATCAGATCCTTTTTCATTCTTAACCTTTTCCCCCTGTCTTTCTTCTTTTGTGTGGCAGTTTATAACTTGTCCTGTTTGTACCTCCCACCTGCATGTTGAGCTCAGGAAGGCCACTCTCTCCCATGCCATAAAGAGAACTACTTGGACATTTCTTCTCTAAATTTATGATTTCAAGCTATTACAGGAGAAAGAACTTTGAGGTTGTCTTGGTATATCTGCAGTTAAAATGGCATAGCACTGTATTTGATGTTTTTGTTTGTTTGTTTTTGTTTTAGTCTGGAATCCAGTACGCAGTGTAGAAAGCAGAATGGAAGAAGAGAAGGCCTATAGAGAAAACAAAAAATGTTAGGAATTCGCAGTAGGGCTAGAGCGATAGCCCAGCAGTAGGGCGTTTGCCTTGCGCTCAGCCAGCCCAGCCAAGCGGGTTCGATTGCTCCGCCTTTCTCGGAGAGCCCGGAAAGTTACCAAGAGTATCTCGCCCGCATGGCAAAGCCTGGCAAGCTCCCCTGTGACGTATTCCATATGCCAAACACAGTAACAACAAGTCTCAAAATGGAGACGTTACTGGCCCGCTCGGGCAAATCGATGAAAAGTGTGACAGTCTGTGACAGGAATTCGCAGCAGATAATTTAACTTGTAGTCAGTATTTTGAAGGGTTTCTACTGAGACTAAGTCCATTTCTTGGACAATTGCAGCTTCCTCCACAGCACCACATGATGGCTGTCAGCTGGGATTGTGCTTACTTTGCATGATTCCCCAAGGCAGGCCAACTGCTGAAAAAGTGAGAGGACAGTGCTTTTCCCACAAATAAGAGACTTTGCGAGCAAAGACCAGAAACTGTCTTTGGAAAGTTGGTCTGAACCTCGGTTCTAAATCATTGTCTACTTCCTGCTCCTAGCACCTTATAGAACCTGCTTGCACTGCATTGTAACTCTCTGAGGTTCTTCTTGTAAACCTCCTTGCTTTCTTTGGTTGGTCACACTAGACAGTTGGTGGTAGTAATGTGTGTGTGTGTGTGTGTGTGTGTGTGTGTGTGTGTGCGTGAGCATGCATGCGACTATGTTCTAAATTGGTCAAAGAACATTAGTTGTTACCATCTAACATTTTCTTGGGCTTTGCATGACATTTGAGAACAGAATCATGAATGACTTTGGCTTGATTCTGGAATAATAGCAGGCCCCATCAAACATAGGTTGACTACATGGTTAATTCTGACATGGCCATGAGGTGACCTTACTCTAGATGGGCTAATCTCTTAGAAAGGGTGACCCTCCATTTACCTTTTGGCTCACTCTGTAAGACCTTGTGTCTAATGCCACATCTCAAACTTACCTAAATATTGGGTTCAATTCACCTCTTACCATTGCCTGTTACATGTTCCTTTTCTCAGAGTCTTGAATAACTGTTATCTGGGATATTCAGAGCTGACGATATTTATCATTGGGTTAAGGAAACTAGCATTTTATGGCACTCTAACTTAGGACTGGTAGAAATTATCAGTGACTTTTCCCATCAACTCAAAAAGGAAGTTTCAGAACACCTGGAGACAAACCACAGCCCGAGAATTAGACTCTGCTTTATTTCCCAAGAATACCAAGCTCATTTTACCCACACTGCTTCCTGTCTTCTGCCCTTGTGTTCCAGCCATTCTGGGGCCTGTGCTGGGCTATCTGTTCAGGAAAGGGAAAACACAGGATGCTGTCCCTGCGTTTTTGGTCTCTGTGCAGAAAATCAAGTGTCCTTCCTTCCTGAATTCAGTGGAAATGCTCTTCTGAGCTTCTCCTCATTAAGCGATGTGAACGGGAAATGTCTCTCCCTTACCTTTTAGCAAATTAATCAACAAACACAACATCTAAAAAAGGGAACTTACAAAGGAGCTATCTTCGGGTAAAAGGGCACGGGTCTTGGTGTAGCATGTTTAAGAGCTCTGGTAACAGTTTATTGACCTTTTATGTGACCATTAGAAGGAAATAGCAGATAGTAAAGAATTGGAGTTCAACTCTATCACCAACCTAGGTGTTTCAACCCTGTGGCAAGTGCTTTGTCTATATTTCATTTCAATGCCATGGCAGTTCTACAGTATGATTCTATTATCATCTGTTTTCTAGGAAGTGAGGTAAGTGCACCAAGGGTCTCCGAGCTGGAAGATAGGACCAATTTGCCCAACTCCTTCCTCCGTACTCAAACACAGTGATGACTCTGCACCTGAGGTCTGATAAGTCCCACTTTGGAAGGTTCCTCTTACATATCCCATCCAAGGTCCCATTGCTGATCAGCCTCCCAGGACCCAGTCACCCTCTGCTAGAAGTGGGTGTAGGATTCATTGCAGGCGAGTCCTAACCAAAAGTTATAGAAATGATGCTGTAAGTCTTTGATACTTTTCATTTTCTTCCTTCCTTCCTTCCTTCCTTCCTTCCTTCCTTCCTTCCTTCCTTCCTTCCTTCCTCTATTTCTTTTTTCTCTCTCTCTCTTTCTTTCTTTCTTTCTTTCTCTCTTTCTTTCTTTTTTTTTTCTCTCTTTCTTTCTTGCATTTTGGGTCACAACCAGTGATGCCCAGGGTTTACTCCTAGCTCTGAACTCAGGAATTACTTCTGATGGCACTCAGGGAACCATATGGGGTGCCAGGGACCAAACCTGGGCTGGCCACATGCAAGGCAAATGCCCTGCCCACTCTACTATCTCTCCAGCCCCTCATTTTATTTCTTAAAACATTATTATTATTATTATTATTATTATTATTATTATTATTATTATGGAGGGCCTCCCAAGCAGTATTCAATCACCCCATGGGACATTAGCTGCAATATTTAGCTAAACAGGTAGGACAGTTAAATGCTCAGCAGTCTTGGGCCCACCAGTGCTCAAGGGCTTCCAGAAATGTGCCTAGCAATGCTCAGGGAGGAAGAATACACATGAAATCAAAGATCCTACTCTGGGCCTTGCAAGTAAAAAACATTTGTCCCCGATCTCTGAGCCTTCTCCCCAAACTCAAGTGTTTTGTTTGTTTATTATATTTACCCAATGATTCTTGGCAAAGTATGTGCTAAAGGGCTTTTTTTTGCCTTTATAATAAAGTTTTTTTAAATTTTGGATTAGTTTTACATTTGCATGTAGGTTGCTGGAACTGGAAAGATAATGCAGGGATTAAGATATTCGGCTTGCATGACCGACCCCAATTTGATTTTTGGCATCACAGATATTCTGCCAGGCACCATCAGGAATGATTCCTGAGCACAGAGCCAGAAGTAATCCCTGAACACTATCAGATTTATACAACAGCACAGCAAATCCAAATTTAGATAAACATGTGGTGGTGATGGCATGCACACAATTATTTACAGCAATACTCTTGACTAACCTTGAAAACTTCAACAATCTCAAAGGTCCATCAACAGTAGAAGAAACAAATATGTTGAGGTTAGTCGTGCTATGCAATACTGTGGCAATGGCAAGGAATGAACTATTGCTACTACATGATATTATATAGATGAGTCTGATAAACCTAACAATGAGGCAATGAAGGTATGTGAGCAAAAACATATACTGCATGCTTTCATTTATGTGAAATTAAAATAGGCAGAACCAATCTATGACATTTGAAGTCAGTTGATTTGGAATTAATTTTTGGCTCTACACAATCTGGACTCTTTTACTACATTTTTCATGGACTTCACGTTCATTTACACAACCCATGTGTGCTTGTGGCCCAGAGTTTAAGAGCTGAACTATAGATACATTGGTTTTATGAAACTGTGCACTTGAGATTTATGTGTTTATTCTTCCTTAACATTTATTTCACACGTATATAAATGCTGAGGGTCTTCCCTTCATTAATTGGATCAGAATCTCTAAGACTTTGTCACATATGGTCTGGAAAAGCACCTGAAATGCTTCTAACAACTGGTATGGTTTCATAAGGGTCAAACTCAGTGGGGTGTGTTGTTTGGTTTAATGCTCTGCCATTGTTATCTTGGAATACTTAATACTTTTCTCTTTGCCCTGCCTTTTGTAGATGCCATTTTTATATGGGGCTATACCTGGCAGTGTTCAGGCTTAGCCCTGGTCTTGCTCTCAGGGATCATTCCTGGCAGGCTTGGGGTGTTGGGAACTGAACCTGTGCCAGATGTGTACACAGCAAGCTCCCTACCTAATGTATTATTGCTCTGGTCTCCAAGTGGGTTTTATTGTCATTATTGTGGGGATGGTTCTTGGCAGTGCTCAAGGGTCACACCTGGCAGTATGAGAGCTACACCTGATCAAATCCAGGACCTCAAATATACAAGACATGTGCTTGGCCACTTAAGGCTTGTGGCAGCATCCCAATGCATTTTTGAGAACAGCTTGATCTTCTGTGGGTTTTTTTTTCTTTTTTGGTTCATTTACTTATGCTCCTCTTCTTTTCCCCTCTCCCTTTGTTGCTGTCAAGATGACAGACATTGGAGGTGGCACACACATTTGGCTGGAGTGCTTGCACCTTACTTGTGGTACTCAAATGCACAATTTTAGGAGGGAAATGACACCCAACCATTGCTCAGAGCATCCAGGGGCCTCTCCTGGCAATACTGGGCTGGCCAGCCTGATAGCTTGCTGCTGGGGCTCTATAGTGCCAGCAACCATCGGGGTCACTTGGTTAGTGCTCAGGGTCTCCAGGACTGCCCAGTAATGCTCAGGGGACTGTGTGGGGCCCAGGATCTGATTGGAGGCAGGGACGGGCAAGCCGTTTCCCCTACTGCCCATACTCTCTGCCAGCCCTGCAGCACACATTGCCTTGCACTACTCCCTGGAGACTGATGTGTCAGTAGCTGTTCTGTGCACTTGTTTGTGGTGGCCTGGACGTTGTTGTGGCACTGGGGATCCCAAGTGACAGTGTCACCAGGCTGGCATTTGACGCATGGGGCAATGCTGGGGCTCAGACTCAAGCCTCCAAAGCAGGTGCTCACTCACGGAGCCGGCCCCAAACCCTTCTCCCCCGAATGCTGCTTGGCTACTAAAGTACAATGGCAAATGCCCCAACACAGCAGGACAGTTGGCTGGCTGCACCCAGTGGCATTTGCCCAGGTCACTTCTGTGCACCAGCAGGTCGTTTTGTTTTTTCCAGCTCGAGTATTAAATCAGAGAAGAATCTCTTCTGCATCTGTGAAACCAGATCACTCATCAAACATGGAAGGGGGCGTTTCTGTGGAAAGGCAACTCTGTGAGTTTGGGATGGCAGCTTTAATTTTTATCCGAAAACAGATTAGCCTAGAGGGGCAGAAGGGAGAAAGTGGCCATCCCGCCAACTGCAGAAGCGGAGGCTGACTTCTGGCAAAAGAGAGGCCAGGGTGGCATGTCTCGCCCTCTACTAGAGACTCTGGGTCCTTGGCGACAGGAGAGGTGGCTTCTCTTCATCCCAGGAGGATTTCTGGTGGGAGGAGTATGATCCAGCTTCCCATGGAGACACATCATCCACTGAACCCATGCAGAGGCCACCCCTCAGGGCCACCTTCCTATGCAACACTGGGAATGGCCTTACTCTCCTGGGAGCCTTGAGGCTGTGGCATGCAGTAGGAAACAGGTAGCCAAGGGTGATCCAAGCTCAGGGGTGGCCAGCTCAAACATCACCATAATCCCTCCTTTGGCAGCACAGGAGAGACAAGGAAGCCTCTTGCTCCTTTTCTCCTCAGCAGCCTCGACTGCGCCGGGTCCTTTGCTGTAGCTGGAGGTATAGCATCCGTGTCCTGCACACCTGCTAGCTGACTCAGAGCCCCGCAGTATCTTCTGTGGGGTTTTGCTCATTTCCCAGTTGCTCTTCCCGCTGCCTGTAAACTGTCTGATGCACAGAGCCAATGAACTCAGTCCTTCAAAGGACAAAATGGAGGTGTGGCGGGGCTCCCTGACCTTGCCCGCATGAGGCATCGGCTTCTGTCCTCAGCCCCAGGCACACACAAAGTTGGCAGTTTGCACCCTGATGAAAATGCATCTTGTCTCCATAGCTGTCAGGACCATGCCTCCTCTCGGTGTTGAAGGATCTCAAGACTCTTTTATAAAAATTAAGAACTTTTATCTGGGTAGGGTGGGTCTCCTGTGCACAATTCGATGGTTGATGGAAGCAGACAGGGCAGGGTAGGGTGGGGCTCCTGATTAGAATCCCTTTGTCACCTGTGGTGGTGGGAGCAAGCAGAGAAGCTCTGTCCCTGGGTCCGCCGAGCCTGGAGTCCAAGGTCTCCACTCTCAACACTACTTCCACTACCCAGCCGTTGCCACACTCCAGGACGCTTTCCGGACCCGCGCGGCAGCTCCGGCCGAGACCCACGCACAACTGAAGACCCACAGAACAAGATAAGTGGAACTCTCTGAGACCTTGGACTCCAGGCTCGGCGGACCCAGGGACAGAGCTTCTCTGCTTGCTCCCACCACCACAGGTGACAAAGGGATTCTAATCAGGAGCCCCACCCTACCCTGCCCTGTCTGCTTCCATCAACCACCCAGGGATCGAATTGTGCACAGGAGACCCACCCTACCCAGATAAATACCCAACTGGCAGACTTCCACTCTCGACACTACTTCCACTACCCAGCCGTTGCCACACTCCAGGATGCTTTCCGGACCCGCGCGGCCGCTTGCGGCCGTGTGACACATCATAAGACACTAAATACCCATCTTCTGGAATTGTCGTACCATATTTGATAGGGTTCAAATATGGTAACACCTACAAGGGTGATTAGAGGTCACCCCAAAAGCCTCTATACCTCTCGGAAAGACTGGCAAGCTACCGAGAGTATTCCGCCCGCACGGAAGAGCCTGGCAAGCTATCCGCTGTGTATTCGATATGCCAAAACCAGTAACTACAACTGGTCTCTCTCTCTCTCAAAATTAAGAACTTTTATTATTGTTTGGAGGATCCTCCCAGGATGGGAGATGCATGTTGAAAGTAGATTATGGACCGAACATGATTGCCACTGAATGCCTCTTTTGCCGACCACAACACCCAAAACGAGAGAGAGAACAAAAGGGAATGCCCTGCCACAGAGGCAGGGTGGGATGGGGGGGATGGGGGTGGGCGGGATACTGGGATCCATGGTGGTGGAAAATGGGCACTGGTGGAGGGATGGGTATTTGATCAATGTATAATCGAAACCCAAGCACAAAAATTTGTAAGTCTACAACTATATCTCATGGTGTTTCACTAATAAAAATTAAAAAAAAAGAATTTTTATTATTTTGGCCTTCAAGCAGAGCTCAATGGTTTTCAAGGACTTCCTTCTGGATCTGTGCTCAGGGATCACCCCTGGCAGTGCTCAGAGGACCACATGGAAGTAAGAGGGTCAGGCCCACATTGACCACGTGTACGGTAAGTGCCCTATGAACTGTACAATCTGCCTGGCCCATTTATTAGTCTTCTTGATGGACTCTTTCTTCGCTTTCACCCTTCCGTGGATTTCTGCCACGGGGAGGAGTTTTCTAGAGCTCGGTCCCTGATGTGTCTGCCCTTCTCACCCTGCCTGGTACAGAGCAGGGACCCCATAAGTATTTGTTGATGAACTGTCCAGTGGATCAGAGCTGAACCCACTTCTCCAACTTCATCCTGACCATCGCCACCATGCCTTACCTTGCAGCCCCATTAGATCCGGCGATTTACATCTCATTGCTGCTGGATTTGTGGACCTGTTTTTTCCCCCAGCAATGCCGCTCTCCCCTTTCTCAGAGTGCTCAGGCCTTCTGCACCCCCCTGGCACTTTGGCAGCTCCCTAATGCCTTCCATTTGCCATGATCATTTTCGGGCTGTACTAAATGGACTTGCTCAGTGTGCATCCTCCCTCAGAGACTTCAGCACCAGATGCTGCCTTTGTCTTTTCCCTCATCTGGGTGCTTTTCCAGGTTTGGTGAATGAATACACAAGTATCCAAGTCACATGACTAGTTCGTGGCAGGGCCCCGGCTGTTGCTGGTCTCCATCTCTGGGGCTGTATTTGTGATTTCCATTGGAGTGCAACTTTGAGAACACATCCTCACTAGCTCCCCTGACACCCATAATGCCGTTTCTGCCCTTCTATTGACTAGCTTCTTTCCACCTACTGGTCTCTTCTCCCAAAGCAAACCTTCCTTTAATTCGTTATTCTCTAATTTCCTTCATTAATTGCCATGTTATCAGCTTAATTTCACAAAGTCTCTGTGTGAATGTGGAGTTCAGGCATGAAGATTTTATGATTTCAAACCAGAGAAATTCATCACAAGCACATTTGCAAGTTTACAGGGGTCAGTTCCAAGGATATATTTTCATTTCCACAAAAAGGTTCAAAGTACAACATTAGGAATAAGAAGACAGTGTACATTCATCACTTAGATTAAATACCAAAGATTGTTTACATTGCTTTTTTCTCTTTGTTAAATTATTTTAAAGCACATTCAGTGATATATAAGGCTTCATGCTGTTTTCCCCTACTCAAAAATGTTTTCTGGGGGTCTCGTATATAACCACAGCATCTTTAGATTTAATACTCTAAAGATTTAGTAATAATTAAAATATTACTAATGCTTTAATACTATCTGTATTAAAACATTTAATAACAATTCCTTGGAATTGTAATAAAACCTTTGTGGCAGTGTTTGGGGTACAGCATCTCTGACAACATAAGGGAACAAAGTAACTTTCATTAAGGAAGGACAGATGTTTTTATTTCAACTTCTTAATGCACTTTATTTGGTGGGCAGAAGAGGAGCTACCTGTCCTAGGTCAGGGCTTACTCCATGCTCAGGGATCATTCCCAGGAACCATATGGGGTGTGTTGGATTGAACCCAGGTTGGGGCTGTGTGCAAAGCCAGCACCTTCCTAGCTGTTCTGCCTCTCTGGTCCTTTCTTATATATTTTATGCAAAGAAATTCCAAATGCCCCAGACTTTCCTTCCTAGCTGCTGGGGCTTGCTAAGATTTTCTTCTTACTTGGCATTTTCTCCTCTCTGGACCTCAGAGGATGCTGTCTTTGGAACACTGCATTCTTCTCGGAGCCCATTGCTGGGTCATGCTTAGCCAGGCCAGCAGTTTCTCTGCTCACGATGTACAAGTGTCTGGCTTGCTGAGACTGAACTTAGATGACTGGATCTGCTCATTTGCTGTCCTCATGTTGGCCTTGGCTGCTCATCAGCACAGTCATGAGGCAACAATAGAAGGCATCAAATCCTAGCAGTCAGCCACAGGCTTTGGCTGTCCTGGTATCTCCTCTGCCATCCACAGGGTTGAAGAGAGACCACTGGAGACCCCAGGACCAGGACAGCAGAGAGCCTGGCAGAGCCTTACAGCACCAGGCCACTCACTGGTATGCCCTCAGAAGATCCCAGGCCCACACGCTATTGCCTGAGTTGCCTCTCTCACTGCACCCGCCCTCCACAACGGACCAAGGGACCGCAGTACTCCTCCCCCGCCTTCCGCCCTGCCTCCCACCCACCCCTAGGGCTCATTTCCGGTCCTCCTACCGGCTTGTTTTCGAGGTTGCTAAGCAGCGCCCTGCACTCTGGAAGTGCTTGTCGTGCCTGTCCCCTTCCACCCCTTCAGATTAACCTCCTGTGGCTGAACCTGGTTTAAAAATGCGGGGCTGACTGGGGTAGGGGAAATCTCTCCAAGGGCTGGAGCACATGCTTTGCTTGTGGGAGCTTGTTTGCTCCTCGGCGCAGCCTGATCCCCCAGAAACTCTGGGTGTGGCGAAAAGGGGGGGGTTGGGCAAAGCACCATATCAAGGGGTGCTTTGTTGGGAAGTGGTGCATAAGTTGTGCTCCCCAACATCCTGCCCTTTTCGGGAAACGGGAATCTTCCTAAATGTGGAGACACAAACCACTTGAGTTCTGGTCTTAAAGGATTAATACAGTAATAAGATGTTACACTTGATGGTTTATATACACCCAAAGAAGCGTGAAAATACATTAAGCAGTTATTAATCGAATGGGAAAGTGATTCCAACAATACAATTATAGGGCTTTTAACATTTAACACTATGGGCAAATGAACCAAATAAGAATAAACATGAAAATAGTCTTAAACGGTGAGCTAGAACAGATGGGTATGACAGATATCTATGGAACAGATTTCTCACCCCAAAGCAGTTCAACTTACATTTTCCCAGTGCACCCAGAACATTTTCAAGGATAGAGCTCAAAATATCTATCAATAAACTTAAAAGACTAAAGTGACACCCAGGTTTTTTTTTTTGCTTGTTCTGACCACAATATTATAAAATTAGACATTAATCACAAAAAGAACTCTACCAATAACAGCTTTGTAAATTATGGTGCTTAAAATAAAATTAGGCCCTCCCGTTGATCGTGGATTTGCTCGAGCGGGCCCAGACTTTGTTGTTACTGTGTCTGGCATATCGAGTACTCTCGGTAGCTTGCCGGGCTCTCCGAGAGGGGCGGAGGAATCGAACTCAGGTCGGCCATGTTGGCTGCTTGTAAGGCCAACGCCCTACCCGCTGTGCTAAATAAAACTAACAAAAAAAAAGAAAAAAGAAAACTGGAAAAAATTTTAAACATGAGAAAATTAAAGCAGAAGTTTACAAACTTCTGGCAGGGCCTGGAAGAAGACTCAGAGGGAGGGAGTGTATGCCTTGCACAGAGGAGGCCTGGCTTGTGTTCTGAGCACTGCATTGTTCCATTGTACTCCCAAGGACTGCCAAATATGACCCAAAAATTACTTTTAAGTTAATAGCAATATTTCCCTGAAGACAAATCATGATGGAAACAAATTATAGAATCTAAGGGATGTAGAAAAATTGATACTAAAAAATCTTATTATAATAAGGTACTATACTTGCTAATACATATTGTCCTCCCGTTGTTCGTCGATTTGCTTGAGCGGGCCCAGTAACGTCTCCATTGGAGACTTTGTTGTTACTGTGTCTGGCATATCGAATACGTCACAGGGAGCTTGCCAGGCTCTGCCGTGCGGGCGAGATACTCTCGGTAGCTTGCCGGGCTCTCCGAGAGGGGCGGAGGAATCGAACTCGGGTCGGCCATGTTGGCTGCGTGCAAGGCAAACGCCCTACCACTGTGCTATCGCTCCTAGTTAAAAAATTAAAATATATAAAAGTCAAAATATATAGTTAAAATATATAAAAGTTAAAATATACAGCTCTATAAAGAAACATGGAAAGTCACAAATAAGCAAATTGATCTTATAGTTAAAAAACTGAAAATGGAAGAATATAACTAGAAGTTCGTAAAAATAATGAAAATCAGAGAAGAAATGAAATAGAAACAAAAATTTAAAAATTACAAAAGATTCGTCAAACTACAGATGCTTTTTCAAGAATATAAATAAAATGGATAAATTTTTAGCTAAAAGTGAAGAGCGAGAACTCTACTTAAAGAATGAAAATGAGGGGCTGGAGAGATAGCACAGCGGGTAGGGCGTTTGCCCTGCACGCAACCGACTCAGGTTCGATTCCCAGCATCCCATATGGTCCCCTGAGCACTGCCAGGAGTGATTTCTGAGTGCAGAGCCAGGAGTAACCCCTGTGCATCACCGGGTGTGACCCAAAAAGCCAAAAAAAAAAAGAATGAAAATGAAACAGGAGAAATTACATCAGTACATCAGAGTCTACAGAAGTGCAAAGAATGTTAATAACCATCAACAAAAAAATTGTATGCCAATAACTTTGATAACCCAGGAATAATAGATATATTTTTAGGTAAACAGAGCTTTCCAAGGCTGAAATAAATAACTGAAAACCTCAATAAATCAATCACAAGTATAGAAATTAGAATGGTAATCCCAAAACTCCTCCCAAAGCAAAGTCCTGAGCTAGATGGTTTTACTAGTGAAGTTTACCAAAACTCCAAAGGAGATACCCTTTGTGTCTAACACTCTCAGTTTCGTCCGAATAACTGAAGAAATCACTTAATCACTTAATGCAATAATTTTCAACAAAAAACTAGCACATCAAATTCTATAATACACCAAGAGTATTATGGATTATAGCCAAGTGGGATTTTTGCCAGGCAAAATAAATCAGAGGGAAAAATTGACGGGAATTGGATGATTTCCCCAAGGTGTGCAAAATAAAGGTATAAAACTGCGATGAACAAGTAATAAGAATTTATTACTTTAAAGCAGACAGAGATATTAAAAAGGAAGAGAATTACAGACCAATATCTCTGACAGACACAGATGCAAATATCCTCAACAAAATCCTAGCAAGCAGAATCCAATGACTCATCAAAATGATCAAACACCATGACCAAGTTGGATTCATCCTGGGTCTCCAAGGACGGATTAACATTTGCAAGTCAATCAATATAATCCATCATATCCATAGAAGAAAAGATAAAAACCATATTATCATATCAATAGACACAGAGAAAGCATTTGATAAGATCCAGCACCCCGTTGATGATGAAAACTCTCAGAAAAGTGAGCATTGAAGGAATTTCCCTCAATATAGTCAAATCCATCTAACACAAATCCACGGCAAGCATCATTCTCAATGGGGAGAAACTAAAAGCTTTCCCTCTAAGATCAGGAACAAGATAAGGCTGCCCACTCTCACCACTCCTATTCAATATAGTACTGGAAATTCTGGCCATAGCAATTTGGCAAGAAAAAGTTATCAAGGGCATACAGATAGGAAAGGAAGAGATCAAGCTATTACTTTTTGCGAACGATATGATACTATACTTAGAAAATCCTAAAGATTCTACAAAAACTCCTAGATACAATTGGTTTTTATAGTAAAGTGGCAGGCTATAAAATCAACTCCCAAAAGTCCATGGCTTTCCTATATACAAATAATGAAAGAAAAGAAAGAGATATTTAAAACGAAATCCCGTTCACAATAGTTCTTCAAAAAATCAAGTACCTCTGCATCAGCTTAACTAAAGAGGTGAAGGATCTATACAGAAAAAATTACAAAACACTACTTCAAGAGATAAAAGGGACACTAGGAAATGGAGACACATTCCTTGCTCATGGTTAGGGAGGATTAACATTATCAAAGCACCATACAGATTTAATGAGGTCCCTATCAGGATACCCATGACATTTTTCAAAGAAATAGACAAGACACTTTCTGAAATTCATCACTGTATCACTGTAATCCCGTTGTTCCTCGATTTACTCAAGTGGGCACCAGTAACATCTCTATTTGTCCCAGCCCTGATATTTTACCAGCCTCTCCGAACTCATTTTTCCCAATGACTGGAGGTTCTTTCAGGGTAAGGGGAATGAGACCTGTTATAGTTACAGCTTTTGGCACATTGAAAACGCCACGGGGAGCTTTCCAGGCTCTGTACGAGCGAGCGGGACACTCTCAGTGGCCTGCCGGGCTCTCCAAGAAGCCCGCGCGCGTGCGCGCGTGTGTGTATATTTTCTCTAAATTTGTTGCCTACTGTCTGAACCCCACCAAACATGTTGTAGTAATTATGGAAAATGGGTAGAAAGTGTCTTATAATGTGTCAGTGCGGCCACTTTGGCCTGGAGCATGGCTGCGGGTGGGTAGTGGAGGTCGGCTGGCTGCCAGGGCTGGATCCCTTGGGGTGGAGAGGGCTCTCACCCAACCCCCTCTGGGGTGCCCCGAGTGAAAACAGCCTGGCACGGAGTCCGGTGGCATGGTTATGGGAGGCCCATTTTCTGCTCCCTTCAGGGAGAAGCAGCTGTGAGTTCTGGAGGGTGGCCGATGAGGAACTCACAGCTGCTTCTCCCGGAAGGGAGCACAAAATGGGGCTCCCATAACCATGCCACCGGACTCCGTGCCAGGCTGTTTTCACTCGGGGCACCCCAGAGGGGGTTGGGTGAGAGCCCTCTCCACCCCAAGGGATCCAGCCCTGGCAGCCAGCCGACCTCCACTACCCACCTGCCGCCACCCTCCAGGAAGCTTTCCTAACGCTCGAGCTGAGCCTCATGCATGAGTGAAGTCGCATGAAACCCAGGTAATGTGGAACTTTGTGACCCTGGACTCTGGGCTCAATGGGACCTGGGAGCAGAGATCCCCTGCCTGCTTCCCCGTCCCTATCCCCAGCGACTCAGGGGTCATGCCCAGATGCCACTCCCTGCCGGCACCAAATGATCTCTTGGAATTCATATGGAATAATAAACCCCCATGAATAGCTAAAGCAATACTTGGGAAAAAGAAGATGGATGGCATCACTTTCCCCAAATTCAAACTCTATTACAAAGCAGTAGTAATTAAAACAGCATGGTATTGGAATAGAAATAGATCTTCAGATCAATGGAACGAAGTTGAATATTCTGTCACAGACGCTCAAATATATGACCACCTAATCTTTGATAAAGGAGCAAGAAATGTGAAGTGGAACAAGAAAATTCTCTTTAACAAGTGGTGCTAGGAAAATTGGACAGCTACCTGCAAAAAAAATGAACCCTGACCTCTGTCTAATGCCAGGCAAAAAAGTCAGGTCAAAGTGGATTAAATACCTCAATCTCAGACCTGAATCCATAAGGTACATTGAGGAGAATGTAGGCAGAATGCTCCATGACATTGAAGTTAAAAGCATCTTTAAGGATGAAACACCACTGACCAAGCAAGTGGAAACAAACATAAACAAATGGGATTACATTAAACTAAGAAACTTTTGTGCCTCAAAAGAAAAAGTGACAAAAATACAGAGAGAGCCCACGGAATGGGAAAGAATATATACCCAATGCCCATATGATAAGGGGTTAATATCCAGAATATACAAAACACTGGTAGAATTGTACAAGAAAAAAACCTCCAAACCCATCAAAAAAATGGGCGAAAAAATTAACAGAAGCTTCTTCAAAAAAGAAATACAAATGGCCAAAAGGACATGAAAAAATGCTCTACATTGCTAATCATAAGGGAGATGCAAATCAAAACAACAATGAGATATCTCACACCACAGAGACTGGCACACATCAAAAAGAACAAGAACAACCAGTGCTGGCATGGATGTGGAGAGAAAGGGACTCTCTTCCATTGTTGGTGGGAATGTCGGCTGGGTCACCCTTTTTGGAAAAGAATATGAGCATTTCTTAAAAAGCTAAAAATTGAGCTTCCATATGACCCATCAATAGCACTTCTAGGAATATATTCCAAGGATGCAAGAAAGCACAGTAGAAATGACATCTGCACCTGTTCGTTCATTGCAGCATTTTCACAATAGCTAGAATCTGGAAACAACTCGAGTGCCCAAGAACAGACAAGTGGTTAAAGAAATTTTGGTATATCTACACAGTGGAATACTATGCAGCTGTAAGGAAGAATGAAGTCATGAAATTCGCTTATAAGTGGATGGTCAGGTAGAGTATCATGCTACGTGAAATGAGTCATAAAGAGGGACAGATATAGAAAGACTGCACACATCTGTGGAATATAAAGTAACAGAATGGGAGATGAACACCCAAGAATAGTTGAGATAAGTACCAGGAGGTTTGCTCCACGGCTTGGAAGGTGGCAGCACATGCTTGGGGGAAAGGCAGCTCAGATAGAGAAGGGACCAACAAGTAAAGGGTGCTTGGAGGACTTGCTCTGAATGGGGGATGCGTGCTGAGAGTAGACTATAGACTGAATATGAACATGATGGCCACTCAATCCCTCTACTGCAAACCACAACACCCTAAAGGAAAGAGAGAGCAAAAGGGAATGCCCTGCCACAGAGGTGGGGCAGGGACGTGGGGGGATGGGAGGGTTATTGGGATCATTGGTGGTGGAGAATGGACACTGGTGGAGGGATGGGTATTCGATCATTGTATAACTGAAACCCAAGCACAAAAATTTGTTAAGTCTACAACTGTACCTCATGGTGTTTCACTAATAAAAATTAAATTAAAAACAACAACAACAACAAAAAAAAAAACAGTTGTAAGGAACATGCCTGCAGAAGGATGCGTGTTCGTGGGCTCTCCGGGCTGCTCTCTCCCACTGCCTGCATTCAGTGCTCTCCATCCGCTGTGTATGGACAGGATAGGGGCAGCTGTAGGTGATAGGCAGGCAAAGGAAGAACGAGGACCAGGCTGGTTGCTGATTAGTTACAGTTTATTCAATCTCTCATCTCTCCAATCTCACACATTCTTTCTTCCTTGCCCCTCACTCCTCCATCCCCGCTCATCTCTCTGCAGCCTGGTCTCTCCCTCTCCTCTCTCGATTCTGGTCCCCACTGCTTCTCTCTCCACCCCTATTTATCTCTCTCCACCTTGCCTTTCGGGCCCATGCTCCACCCAATCTGGAAGGGACCCATGGTGGTGGAAAATGGGCACTGGTGGAGGGATGGGTATTTGATCATTGTATAATTGAAATCCAAGCACAAAAATTTGTAAGTCTACAACTGTACCTCATGGTGTTACACTAATAAAAATTTAAAAAAATAATAACATAAGGAAGCCCTTCCTGGCGGCCCATGGGCAAAATGCCTCTTAGGGTGTTTTTCTCCTTTACTTATTTTTGTACAAACACAGTAAGAGATATATTGAGGTTTGTAGGGCAGTTCTCCTGGGAACATTTTGCCACAGACTCAGACTACAGAGCTCAGACCAGATTAATCATTCCTAACCCTAGCAGGGTCCAAATCTAGTTGTTACTTTTCGGATCGTGACAGCATCTGTCCATGACCAAGCTCTTAACTTACAGTTAAGCATTAGACACTTTGGCCAGGCCCATCTCGATGCCAGGGTAGCACAACAACCAGTGACTATTGACAATGGAAATAAGGTTTGCTGAAGAGAGAAAGGAGGCTCCAGTATAAAGTGAATGATGTAGGTAGTGGAATTTTTTTAATCTATTATATAGCTTAAATTATACATGTGTGTGTAAACGCTTAATCCAAAAAGTGTTATTTTATCACTCCTATTTTGGACTCCTACTCAGCCTCAATTATAATAATTAGGCACAAAGTTTCTTTTGCATTTGACTGTCAAATGCAAATTTGACCTTGATAGTCAAAGGCTCTAGATTTGTAACTGTCTAAGACTAAGGAAAAATTAGTAGGCAAACTAAAACAGATCAGGTATATAGAGAAAAAAATTATTATATTTATTAGGGTTGGAGCAATAGCACAGCGGGTAGGGCATTCGCCTTGCACGCGGCTGATCTGGGTTCGATTCCTCTACCCCTCTCAGAGAGCCCGGCAAGCTACTGAGAGAATCCCGCCCACAGAGCCTGGCAAGCTCCCCATGGCATATTTAATATGCCAAAACAGTAACAACAAGTCTCACAATGGAGATTTTACTGGTGCCCGCTTGAGCAAATCAATGAACAGTGACAGTGCTATTAGGGTTAAAGTACAGCCAGCCTGGAGACTATTTTCTCCCACTGTGCAAATTCCAGTTCATATGCCACGGTAACAGGCAGATTATTTCATTTTCTTTCTAGGTATTTGAGCCACACCTAGCTGGACTCAAGGGCACCCTCCTCACACTGATTGGGGGTTATGCTTCGGGTTACTCTCGTGATCAAGCGTTGTTGAGGAGTCCAACTCAATCTTCCTGCCTGAAATGACACACTCCAGACTGTTGAGCTACTTCTCAGGATTCAATATCAACATGTTAGAATAGGAAAATATTGGTCTGTGAGGGTACAGGATAATTCTTCGTGCTGGTGCAGTAGGGGCAGAAGACTGGGCTATAGAAGGGTTCTTCGCAGCTCAACAGAAGGAATGTTCTTGTTCTCTCTCTCTCTCTCTCTCTCTCTCTCTCATATTTCCATGGCTGAATCAAAGTCTCTGCAAATTCATCTTCTCTGTGACCAATCTGCAAATTTTCCTCTAACTAGAATTCAATTGTCATCAATCCCCTTGCCTGGAACCTCTTGACAGGGGAAGACCAATCCTGTCATGAAACTTTGACACCCTGCCCAAACTATGGTGTGACATTTGGTGGCAAACCATTATCTCTTCCCCCCCCCCACCACCCTTCTGAGGGCCTGTTGACCTCTTCTAACATTTTTTTTCAACTTCTTGGGGCCTGAGCAATAGTACAGTGAGTACTATTGTTTTTCTTGCATGCAGCCAACCTGTCACTCCCTGGGCAGCACCTATGGTCCTCAGAGTCCAGCCAATAGTGATCCTTGAGTGCAGAGCCAGAAGTAATCCCTGAGCACCACTGGGTGTGGCCCCAAGCCAAAAACACACAAAAAAACCTATCAACTTCCCCTTATTAGGATGACAAACTCCCGAATCTCAGGGCTTAATTGGACATGCCTATATATTTTTTTCAGCGATGTCCCTGAACATATTATTTAAAACAAATAAATGCAGATGCTTTCTTTTCTGCTAACCTGCCTGCTGACCGATTTATTTCATTTAAGAATAGAGGGACAGGATTTGAGCTGTTACAGGGTACCCACAATCATGGAGGCTGGAGCCTGTGCACTGGCTCCTAAAGGTCTCAGCCCAGAGGTGACCCAGGTGCTTCTTCTCATGCTCCACTGCTGAGGAGTCCCATGCACAGCTAAGGGCAGGAGGTGGAGGAGCTGGAGGAGGGGAGGTAGAGAACAGCTGTCCCTTCTGCAGGAGGGTATATAGAAGATGGTTGCTCTCACCATAGAAATTGGAGCACCATAAATAGATGCAGTGAGAACAATGACTAAATTCTAGATAGATAATTTTGCCAGTGGAGCATTCTGGTTTTTAGATCTATTTGATTTGTCCAAAAGATGTGTGTGTGTGAGAGAGAGAGACAGAGAGAGAGAGAGAGAGAGAGAGAAAGAGAGAGAGAGAGAAGGAAGGAAGGAAAGAAAGAAAGAGAAAGAAAGAAAGAGATAAAGAAAGAAAGAAAAAGAAAGAAAGAAAGAAAGAAAGAAAGAAAGAAAGAAAGAAAGAAAGGAGAGATGAGAGTATTCTTTGGAACAAAATTATCATTAGCTTCAAATGGTTACTTTTAGTTTTGAGGAGAGAGCTCCCAATCATTGTCAAGGAACCCCAGGACCCTTCCCTTAACCTGACTCTATGGACGTGAAGGATCAAGGCAGTGCCCACAACACTCCAACTCAGTGGGGTCACCAGTGCTAACTGGTGGTCTGGGGCCACCAGTGCTAACCCTGTTAGTGCTTAAGGGGGGGGGGTCATATCATACTACTTGGGGTCCTGTTCATGCAGTATGCATGTCTTTTGAGTTAAGGCCCCAGACCTCAAAGCGGGACTTCTCTCTGAAAGAGTCAGACAGATGAAGATAGGTGAGTAAGTTTCTCACGCTATGAATCAGTGTTAACAAGTCTCATAATGGAGATGTTACTGGTGCCTGCTCGAGCAAATCGATGAACAATGGGAGGACAGTGCTACAGACAGTGCAGTGCTATAAATCAGCGTGGTTAGCTATGTCCTGCTAAAAACAGTGTTTTACCATCAATTGCCTGAGGAACGTGGAGCCCACAGGCCACACTCCAAGGCTGGGTCCTCATAGGTTTGGGTTACATTGTCTCCAGGACTAGCATGCGGACTGTCCATGAGGTTTGCTGGGATCCATGCTCCATGCTTGGGCTGTGGATGGAGCAAAGATGATAATGACCACCTTGGCCCTCAGATTTCATAAGCCACAGAGATAGGAAAAGAAACCACCGGAACCCATTGTTACTCCACTCTAAAAACTGCACCCAGGGGCCAGGAGAAGTTGGAGGGATCCTTGAAAGAGAGCAGACTAAGATGAAAAGGGCTTGTCATGGATGTGTGTGGAGAGGGTGTCTGTGTGTGGAGGGAGGGGAACTGGGGACATCGGTGGTGGGAAATCTACACTGGTAAAGGGATGTGTGTTGGAACACAATATAACTGAAATCCAATCATGAACAGCTTTGTAACTGTTCACTTCATGCTAATTTAATTTTTAAAAAAATTTTAAAGACAGCAGAGTATTCCAGGAAAAGTCTGTAACATCCTCATTGTGCTGTGTTCATTGATTTTGTTTCCTATCTTTCTTTCAGTGGAATTGATGGTATTCTAGTTAAGGTGAGCCCCTTGGAAAAAAAAGAAAAATGGGGTACTTAGAATTCAATCTCCCTTGAGATAGCTAAACTGCTCCGAGGCCAAGTGGTAAGAAGGGCTGGCTGGCTGCAGGCTGCAGGGACGCGGGAGGCTGAGTGCTGGGGAAGAGAAGGTTCATGAAAGGCCTGTTCAATAGTTATTGATGGAACTCACTAAATGCAGGGCAAAGAGAGGAGGCTGCCGGCTCCACCGGGGCCCTGCTCCCCCTCAGCAGTTCCGGTTCCTTTCTTTGAGTTTCTTCTTGAAAAAGTGGGAGGACTGACCAACATGCAACATTACACATATTCAAAGATGAGGGAGATGAACTTCTGCTAGGCCCACGACCTGAGAAAAGATGGTTGGGAATGAATGGTGCTGAAATTCTCTCCCTTTCCTTTTCTTTTTTCTTTGCACAATGCCAGGGATCGAACCCAGTTCCTCACACACACATGAGGCATCAGCTCCACCACTGAGCCCCAGCCCTGGAGTTCTAGTTATCATCATTTGTTTCCTGTTGGGTGGTACTTTTAGGTGTTGGGGAATGATACGAATCTCATCCCTTTTGTTTTTATTTTCTTCAATGCGAGAGCCAGCCCCCACCAAAGGTGCATTGGCAACTTACTGTCCTCTGGGGAACAAAGGGTTCTGTTCTGGCCAGGTCAGGGTTGAGGAAACTGAAGTGCGGGTATGTAGGTGACGTGTCTGAGATCAGGGATCCGGTGAAAGGCCAGCAAAGCAGGGTCCAGGTCAAGCAGGTTCAGAATTCACTACCGATACCTACCCCATCTCCGGGAAAAGTCTTTACAAGTCCTAATAAAAGGATGAGTCAGGTAATGGTGAGTCACACAACACAAGTCTCTTTTTCACCTGGTGGCATTTAGGGTTCGATTCCAGGCTTGATGCAGGGATGAGAACTCAGGCCTCCTGTGTGCAAGGTGAGAGGTGGATGCTATTGGCTCTGTCTTCTGATCCGAAGTAAATTGTTTTGTTGTAGTAGTTGTTATTTTAGGGGGTAGGCACTCCCAGCGATGCTCCTTGGGGGTTACTCCCAGCTGCACACTCAGCAATCATTCCTGGTGGTGCTCAGGGGACCACAGAGGGTGCCAGAGATGGAAGCCCGGTAGGTCCTGTGCAAGGCAAGCGCCCTACCCACTGTGTTATCTCTGAAAGCAAGTCTTTTTTGACAAACTCAAAAGTGATGATGGTAAATTTTCTCTTGAAGTCCTTTTAGAGAAAATCGAGTGAATCCTGCCCTCCTTCCCCCCCTTTCCTTAACGCTCCCCATAGCCCCTGCTTCGATCCTGTCCTCCACAGCAGGGCTAACCAGCCATTCTGTTGGTGACCACTGTGTAAATGGAGACAGCTCTCTCTGGGAACACGACAGGACCAGGAGCCCTGGCATCCCAGGGGCAGCTGCTTGGCAGCAAGCTCCAAGAGGTGGACTTTGCTGCCTCGCACAGCGGGGCTGGTCAGCCTAGGGACAGATGCTTGGAGCTGGCCGGGCGCAGGTGCAGGGACCAGATGGCATCGTTGTCTGCGGGCACCGCGGTCTGGCCCGGGCTGCGGTGGTTTCTGCGCTGTTTGAGGCACCGTATGTCCCTGCTTGAGCACCCCTTCTTTGACAGCAAACTTGGCTCAGTGCTCAGAAGAGGTTTTTGGCGGGGCTGGGGGATGGAAATTTCTTGTGAGCAGGTAAAGCTTGCAGGAAGGAGCCCGACCCAAGGGGAGGAATCTTGCAGTTCCTTCCCCTTCTCAGCGCTAAGGGGCAAGCATGGTCCTTCTTAGTGCTCGGTGTTTTGCAGGGTATGGAGATGTGCTGAGTGGATCTGGGAAGGAGGCACCGGCTGGCCGCTCTGCACACCTGAGCGCATCCCTGCGGCATCTGGTTCCTGTGGCTTCCCGCGCCGACTCTTGCCTGGCACCATGCTGCCCCCCCGCGGCCACGCTGCCCGTAGCACATAAAAGAAAGGCTCAAAAATTGGCTTATGAAGAACGAAGCCAGCGCGTCCTCCGCGGTCTCCCCACGACCCGGCTCTGCACATCACTGACGACCCTTCGCTCTGGCTGAGAGAATTCCAAGGTGTTTCCATCTGAGACACAAAGAGCGTCCAGTGCTCACGCGCATCCAAAGAGCGGCGTTTTATGAAAGCCCCGAAGAAGAGTCGCTACGTGACAAATGGAAACGGAAAAGGGATGATTTGCTGTTCCTAAGCCGAACCCCACGTCTCCCCCAGGACGCCCCGTTCAGGGGGGATCAGAGAGTTGCGAATGGATTTTTTGTTCGCCTCACCCCTCCCAGCCCCAGACCATTTAGAAGAAACCATGTTAAGGGCTTTGGTAAACCGCCTTCAGCTTGCAGGTGACTGGAGACAGTTTAAATGTCTTTATTTCTCCTTCACCAGGCGACACAGTGAAATTTGTGACCCCAGAGTGTCCCAGGTTAGCTTTGGGAAAAAAAGATGGGAACCTAGAGAACAGAGACAAGGAGAGCGGATAAAATTGAACATTGAGATTTTATTTTAGGGGTGAATTCAGCAAAGCTGGGGACCCAGAGTCACTCTGCAGATACCGGTCCAGTTAGATGCACTGGACCAGTGGTGCAGGAGGTCACCCGGGCTAACACCCCTCCCCTCCCTCCTCCCCTCCCCCCCCACATACTCATCCCTGAACCTGCAAGTCAAGGAGGCCATTTAGAATCGTGACCTTAGGTACTGGAGGGATACTGCAAGCCTGTAGGGTGGGGCGCTTGCCTTGCATGTGGCTGACCTGTGTCTGATACCTGACACCACTGCCACTTGCGGGAGTGATCCCTGATCGCAGAGCCAGGAGTAAACTCTAAGCAACTCTGGATTGGACCCTCCAAAAACTAACCAGCAAACAAAGGAACATTACAAGTAAACTATGTCATTAAGGATATATTTAGCTCAAAATACAATGCTCTAACGAAAAACCACCCCAACTTGGCCAGTTATTCCACTAATTGATATTTATTTACCTTCATGCAAAGGCTTTGTATTTCCAGAAAAAAATGTATTATTTAAGGTTATGTGAGCTATAATTTTCTTCTAGGAATTTGGTATATAGAAAATAATTTGAGGAATTGGGTACAGAGATGAATCTGCAGAGGTTTTGAGTCAACTGTAGAGATAAAGTGAATAGTGGAGAGAAGAGACTAGAATGGACAGAATAGTTTCGGTTGAGCAGAAACTGCCCTGCAGATCTGCCCACTTTGCTCCAGACCCTGGCTGTGACAATGTAAAGTGGCCATCAGGATGGCTGGGAAAGTCCACTGATGCTTTTATCTTGTAGTGGGCATTGCCTCTCCTCAGTCCACAGTAGTTTCTGCCTCAGACATACTGATGTCCCGAGATCAAAACATGCATTGTCATTCAGCTGGAGGGAATGATCATCCACCCTCACAGAAAATTGCTTCATTATTATTATTACTTGTCACATCCCCGAGTGCTCAAGGCATACTCCTAGCTCTGTGCTCAGTGGACCATATGGGGATCTGGAAATTGAACTCAGATAGGCTGCATGCAAGGCAGGTGTCCTCCCACCCTACTACACCTCTAGCCTATTACTCTAAATGTTGATAATAATGTAAAGTTTTTCTTCCAACGAGACCCCACTGTTATAAGCAACAGTAAACAGGAATTTACATCGGAGAGGGCGTGGACATCAGAACTCTATCAAGCTCAGTTTGCTTTGCTCTGGACTAACCTTCACCCTGAAAATTCTTCCTTTCCTCCATCACGATCACGATCACGACCACCCTGTTGTTCGTCGATTGCCTCGAGCAGGTGCCAGTAACGTCTTCTTCGTCCTAGCCCTGAGATTTTTTTTTTAAGTGCCATATTCAAGGCTTTTTCAGGGTTAGGAGAATGAGACCCATCATTGTTACTGGTATTTGGTATATTGGGTATACCACGGGGAGTTTGCCAGACTCTGCCGTGTGGGCATGTTACATTTGGTAGCCTGCCAGTTTGACCAAATTAGGAATGAGATGATAAGATGTCGCGCGGCCGCGCGCTTCCGGGAGCTGAGTGTGATAATCTCTGGATCCTGGCCGTTGTTGGAGTTACACGGCAGTTGGTGGGTGTAACTGTCTAGTTACTGGCAGGTCCAGTCCCAAACCATGCAGGCTTGGAGATCTCAGCCCCGGGTCTCACACACCTGGGTTCCTCTGTCAGTTCTTTTATGCGTGAGGCTCATCCAAGTGTGTGGAGAGTGGTCCCAGCATGGCCTTGGCTGGACCTCGGTGGTCTTCAGCTGTTGGGCCCTGGTGGAGACAGTCAGGCATAGGGTAGGAGACTCTTTCCTCCATATGATAGTGAATATTATTGTTTTGTTTGGGGGCCACCCATGGCAATACTCGGGGATTATTCTTGGTTCTGTGCTCAGAGATCACCTCTGGCAGGGCTCCTAGCTCTGTGCTCAGGGATGACCCCTGTCAAGACTCGGGGACCTTATATAATGCTGCGATGGAACTTGGGTGTGCAACGTGCAAGACAAGTGGTTTATGTACTATGCTATCCCTCCAGTCCCTAGCAGTGATTGCTATTACTTCTCCTTTTTTCTTCCTCTGTCGATAAGGTTGTGGCAGTGGCTAGGTATTACAAACTCAGCTGTGGTGCACACAAGGAGTCAAACCCTTTAATTTAGTTGCCCCCACACAGCTGACTGCACTGCAGCTGGACATCACTTATGGTGGTGGACTCGTGCAGTGGAAGGGCTGGAGTGGGCTACACTGGGTCCAGATGTGCAAAACAGTCACTTAGGCCGCTGAGAAGCTCCTTGGTCCCAGCTATTGTGTTCTAAGTCAACAGGTAAAGCAGTTGTAGAACATGATTAATTCTAGACAGTTGGAGTCATTTTGATTTCATGTCGATTAACAAAGGTCTCCGAATAAGTGGGTGCCAAGGGAGACAGAGTAAGTGGGGAATGTTTCTGGACTCTTGCAGATGGCTCAAGTGTGGTTTAGATCCCGGAGTCGAAACCCATGACTAGGTATTCTTGAGATGTATGGTTCTTCGATGGAATATGCAGTTTGCAAAATTTCTCCTATACGTGAACAGACCCCAGATGAACAAACTCCTCTGATTCCTTTTTGTTCAAATCAGGGAGAATCAGGTGCTGAAGAGCCATACTGAGATGCTTTCTAAACTAGAAAATGAGTCACTGGAACAATAGGACAGTGCGGAAGGTGCTTGCCGGAAGGTGCTTGCCTTGCACATGCCTGACCCAGGTTCAATTCTCAGCATCCCACTGCTCTCTCAGGCACTGCCAGGGATAATGCCTGAATGCAGAGGCAGGAGTAGTGTGGCCCAAACAACAAACAAGCAAGAGAAAAAGAAAATGCTTTGGTATCTACTGTTTTGGAAGGTCGTTGAACCTGTTTGACTTTGATGCTTTATGTGACTGACTATGAGACACTCTGCCCCCCCCCCCCCCCCAGGCTGGCATTAATTGAGTCTTAAAACTGGCAATAGAGCATGACCTCAAAGAAAGGAGGGTATGAAGGAAGGCAGAGGGGAACTGTGGGCCCAATCAAGAACAGATGTGGCTGTATGATGAAGATGGTCAGACAGGCAAGGTGGGGATGGCAGCCAGCATACCCACATTTGCACCCACGCATCTAAACTGCGCTTGAGTCTCTGCAGACGTGGGCTTTTGAGGGGATTATGACAGGGTAAAGGGGAGAGGAGCTCCAGCAAGCCAGCTTGCAGTGGGGTTGCATTGTTCATGGGAAGACCTAAACCACCCAGCTGGAGGAGCAGGGCAGAGCAACATTGCTCGCAAGGGGTCACCCCTGGTTAATATGATCTAGTGATTTCTGTTGACAAAATGCCAGAAAACGTCACAGAGTGGAGATATACTCTAGTCATTCAGTGTCTAGTGGCCCTTGACACAACTGGAGCCATTTTTGTGCTGGAGAAGGGGTCCACTTTATTGAAGATGTTGGTTTCTATCCTTCCTTCCTTCCTTCCTTCCTTCCTTCCTTCCTTCCTTCCTTCCTTCCTTCCTTCCTTCCATCCTTCCTTCCTTCCTTCCCTCTCTCTCTTCTTTCTTTCTTTCTTTCTTTCTTTCTTTCTTTCTTTCTTTCTTTCTTTCTTTCTTTCTCTCTCTCTCCCTCCCTCCCTCCCTCCCTCCCTACGTTTCTTTCTTGCTTTCTTTCTCTCTCTTTCTATCTTTCTTCTTTTTTTTGGCCTTTTCAGCCACCTACAGTGATGCTCAGGGGTTACTCCTGGCTCTGCCCTCAGAAAATTTTCCTGCCAGTGCTCAGGGGCTATATGGGATGCTAGGGATTGAACCCAGGTTGGCCACATGTAAGGCCAAAAACCTACCTGCTGTACTATCGTGCCAGCCTCTCTACTTTTTCTTTTTCTCTGTTGGGAGGTGCACTGCCCTTTCGGCCTCATCTGGCTGTACTCAGAGCTTGGGGACCATGTGAGGTATCAGGGATTAAGTCAGGGTCAGTCACCTATAGGTGAAGCACTGTAATCTTTGTACTATCATTCCGACCGATTTCTGTTTTTCTTAAATGGATGTTGTTAAGAGTAGAGACTCCCTCCCTAAATTAAACAGATTGCTAAATATAATTAATAAGTTAATTTCTGTGTGTTTTCTCTCGTCCTCCCACGCTGCATCCATCTCCATGTTCTTCCAGGACAGCTGTGCTTCAGGCATGATGCCCAGCAATGACAACTTGCAGATTTATGAGGAATCATGGCAGCCTTTTAGGAGATAAGAGGCTAAATATTTAACAACTAAGACACAGGCTGGGGCAGATCCTGACTCGGAGAAGCCGAAGCTTATAGGATTCAGGCAGCTCTCTTAAAAAAAAATGGTATACAATTATAAAAGCAAGAGGGGCATGAAAGTGATTATTTACTCAGAATGAAAAAAAGTAAATCTCAACTTATTCCTGGGAGCTTGGAGTTTTAGTTGCTCTCTTCTCAAGAGCTCTTTAGGCAATGGACCAAAAATTAATTAGAAATGCTTTCTGCTCGCAACCTGGCTTCCTTGCCTCCATTGGCAGTCTCGCTGCCTCCCTGAATCCCAGGGGCTGGTGCTGAAGACAGCCCGAGGCTTCAGCTCCATCGACTGCTTCCAAGTCTGACTCTAGTCTGAGCTGTCAGCAATGGAAGCAGCTTGTAGGACAGAGGGAGCACTGTCCAGCCACAGGTGCGAGTCTCCCGGAAGCGGGTTGTGAGATCAGTAGGTCATAATTGATGCATTTGGGGGACAAGAGAGACAGCATGAGGCATTTGCCTTGCTTTTAACCAGCACTGATTCAACCTCTGACACCACACTGCATATGGTCCCTGAGCCTGAAAAATAGTACAGAGGGTAGGGCACTTGCCTGGCACATTGCTGACCTGGGTTCAATTCCTGAGACCACATATTGTTCCTGAGCCCATAAAAAATGATACCTAAGTCCAGACTAGGAGTAAGCCCTGAGTACACCTGGGTGGCCCCCAGGTCATATATATACACACACACATATATATGAATACACACATATATATGTATACACATGTACATATATATTTAATCCTCCAAGTTACACTACAAGTGATTGTTGACTTTCAGCACAGAGCCAGGAATAAGCCTTGACACTGTTTGCTGTGGCCCCAAATTCAAAATAAACAACAACAACAAAAGCACTTGAGTGTGTGCATCCCCATGGGGTCCACGTCCCACTGTGACTTCACTCTTTGGGACCCTTTTCCCTCTGTGTCTGTAAAACAGATGAGGCCCACAAGGCACCTAACCAAGTGTCTGGGAAGCCCCATGAGCCTTTGTCCACAGAGCAATCTTTCCGGAGTTTGGTGCTGAAAGTTGTGTGTCTGTGCTTTTGCATTTTTCTTGCCCCCACCTCCCCTCGCCACTGTCTACAGGAGACATTGACTATCAGTGAAAAATCCATTCCCTAGTTAATGTTCTCCGGCTCGCTCTCTGAGATGTCTGTCGGATCCAATCCATCACGTGTATAATCATATTATACATTGTCTTCTCTATGAATAAGAAATGAGGGCATGGTGTTCTGTTTTCTGCAGCTCCCTCTCAAGGAGAAACTAGACACAGGATGCAGACTTCAGCCCCATAGCTAAAGGGAGGTTGCAGATAATCAATCATGTCATATATCTGGAATGGGAAATGAGTTCTTCAGGGTTCAGTGCTTCCAGGAAGCTGCTTCCATCTACTTCACGGTTGACACTGGAGGTTCATCCGTACTGGTGAGTGGAACCCCAGGACTCTATATCATCCCTTTCTGGAAGAGAGGTGGGGGACACTCAGGAATCAGAGTGACAGTGAGTCAAGAGGGGCTGGAGAGATAGTACAGTGGGTAGGACATTTGTCTTGCAGCGGATCAACCCTGGGTCGATCTCTGGCACACCATATGGTCCCTCTAGCATTGTGAGGAGTAATTTTTAAGTATAAGTCAGGAGAAACCCCTGAACACTGTCAAGTGTGACCCAAAAAAGTGTCTCAGGTGTGGTGCTTAAGGGTATACACTTTCCCATGGGCATACCTATGGTATTAGGACCCCCAAATTCCTGACCACCACTCAAGGTTTTGTTCTACTTTTCTTATTTTTTTAATTGAAGCACTATGGTTTACAAAGCTATTCATAATCCAGTTTTAGACATACACTATGGAAGCACCAATTCCCCCCCCCCCCCCCCCTACCTGGGTCAACTTCCCTCTATCCAATGCTCCCAGGTTCCCTTCCATATACCCAGCCCCCACCCCCCAGCACACTCCCCAGCCCTGCCTCCCACAAGCCTTCCTTCTTTCCAAATTTAGTTGTTAAAATTTGGGTCTCTTGATTTCAGGGTTATTGATCCAGGTTTGGATATTTGGCACTATCATTCCTCATACCTCTGTACCTTAGTCTCCTGACCTGGTCCCCTTTGCTTTTCATCTGTGTCTTCTCCCCCTCCCTCCATTCTTTCTTTCCTTCTTCTCCTTAAACTCTGGGACCAAGGTGATCTGGGCATGCCCTTTGTTTATTTGTTTGTTTTTTTTTGGGGGGGGGTCACACCCGACAATGCTCAGGGGCTACTCCTAGCTCTGCACTCAGGAATCACTCCTGGCGGTGCTTGAGAGACCATATGGGATGCTGGAGATCGAACCCAGGCCGGTCGCTGGCAAAGCAAATGCCCTCCCCGCTGTGCCATTGCTCCAGCCCTGGGCATGCCCTTTTTAAAAGCACCACATAAGTTCCGCAATGTTCAAATGCCAGAAATAGTCACGTAACTTCTTCAATGTTTCAAGTTTCCTTACCCACACAGTGGACAGAAAATATCTTTGCCATCCTGCACCTAAACCTGGGGAAAAATATGGAGAAAATGAAAATTCCTTGACTCTTCAGGGGGAGACATAAACCAACTATTGCTATGAATGTTAGCTAACATTATGTAGCTCTTGTGCAAAATTTCTCCCCAAATTTCTCTTCGGTCATGATTTCCTCACACTCCTTACATCTGTGTTTCAGTGCAGGACAGGTTTTCGCTTCTGTTTATAGGGGTTATACACATTAACTCTGATGTAAAATTCTACTGTATTCTGCCATTCAGAGTAAATCAGCGAAGGGGGTTCATCCATCGATTCAGTCTTCTTTCCATTGGCACTGTCTACTGCTGCTTGCCCAAAGCATTTCTCAACTCAATGAAATTGCGCCACCGTGTGGCCTCAGGACTTAAATATCCGTCCTGGCTCTGGTTATAGAATTTTAATTTATGACTACAGGACAAGGAGAGCACTCTGTGTTCTATTTAGAAACACATATGTTTACAGCATACGTGTAAATAATGGAAAGTTTGGAAGCCAGTGGAACTGCCTCAGCTTCATACTCTGAGAGTAAGTGTTCACTTGTCCTTGCACAACAATTGTTTGAATGTGACTGACAACGAACAACCACAGCCATTGTCTTCGCAATGGTGCTAAATGAGGAAAGGCAGCTTTTACCTGGCATCTCTCCCAATTCCCTAGTGAAAAAGCATGTGCGGTGTGTGGGTTTCACAAAATACATTGACACGGGGTTAAAATACATCTTAAACCAACGTAAGTTTAAATGTTTAAAGTGTACTTAGCTAGAGTCTTATATTCATATTTGGATTAATCAACGGCAAAGCCTGGCAAGCTACCTGTGACGTATTCTATATATGCCAAACACAGTAACAACAAGTCTCACAATGGAGACGTTACTGGGCCTGCTCGAGCAAATCGATGAACAACGGGAGGACAGTGCTCAGTGGATTAATCAAGAAATCTAGATCAGGGGCACTTGTGGAAATGTGATAATCCTGCATTGGACCAATATTTAATGGACGAGGCTAAGCAAGAGAACATCTATTAGGGAGAACATCACAGCAAAAGCTGATTCTCATTTCCCCCCCAACTGGGATATGAATGGCAAGAATAATAACTTACTGTATGTTTGTTGAACAATGCACCATATAAGGCACTTTTCCTACAGTCAATAAGTGGTGAGGGAGTTCAATTGAAATATAATGATTTTTTTTAAAAATTAAAAGTACATCTTCAAGCTAGGAATTGGCGTGGACTATGCCCTCTAGTGGCCATGGTGGCATAGCCAAACGACAGACTCCTGGCTTGTTACCAGTGTGGGACAAGCATCTTTTGCTCTCTTTCAAAGCCTGCTGTCAATGTAAAGATAGACAGTGCGTGAATTCAGGTTCAGAATGGAACTTGGGTCTGCAGCCTACAAAATGACAAAACCATTGGCTCTTTATTTCCATTTTAGCTGATCAAGCATGAGCACTGTAGTACTGTCCTCCCATTGTTCATTGATTGGTTCGTGTGGGCACCAGTAAAGTCTCTATTGTGAGACTTGTTACTGTTTTTGACATATCGAATACACCATGGGGGAGCTTGTCAGGCTCTGCCGTGCAGGCAGGATACTCTTGGTAGCTTGCTGGGCTCTCCAAGAGGGATGGAAGAATTGTCCCTCTTGGAGAGCCGCATGCAAGGCAAATGCCCTACCCATTGTGCCCAATAATAATAATAATAATCATGGTCACGGTCTTCCCATTGTTCATTAATTTGCTCGAGCGGGCCCAGTAACGTCTCCATCATGAGACTTGTTACCGTGTTTGGCATATCGAGTACGTCATGGGTAGCTTGCCAGGCTTTGCCGTGCGGGCGAGGTACTCTCGGTAGCTTGCTGGGCTCTCTGAGAGGGGCAGAGGAATTGAACCCAGCTCAGCTGGGCCAGGTGCTCGCAAGGCAAACGCCCTACCACTGTGCTATCGCTCCAGCCTAATAATAATAATAATAATTGATAATAATAAATGCTATTGCTCCAGCCTAATAATAATAATAATAATAATAATATAACATAGAAGGGGACTGGAGAGATAGCACAGCGGTAGGGCGTTTGCCTTGTGCTCAGCCAGCCCGGCTGAGCTGGGTTCGATTCCTCCGCCCCTCTCGGAGAGCCCGGCAAGCTACCGAGAGTATCTCGCAAGCACGGCAAAGCCTGGCAAGCTCCCCGTGACGTATTCAATATGCCAAACACAGTATCAATATGCCAACAAGTCTCAAAATGGAGACATTACTGGACCCGCTCGAGCAAATCGATGAACAACGGGAGGACAGTGACAGTGACAGTGAACACAGAAGGAGTTTCAGCCAGGGTGGGGAAGGTGTTGTCTACTTGACACTAAGGTTTCTGTTCAGATCTTGGCCAAAGCTTCCCCACCTGCAGACTGACAGAACCTGCTGGTTCCCCGCATGTCTCCATCCTTCCCCACCCCCACGGGACCCTCCGCCTGGGGCCATGAGAAAACATTGAAAATGCTAAAAAATCACAAAAATGTAACCAAACTGTGTTCTGTTTATTTAATTGACTGATCCAATTTGTAAACGTTACATAAGCAGATGTATGTGTTCACACATCAAAACATACAGAAGGAGAGAAACCTGTTGTCAATTGCCACCTCTGGAGAGTGAGCAGGGAAGGCAGGGCTGGAGAGAGAATACAGAGAGTCAAAGAGCTAATTTTGTATGCAGCTGACCCTGGGTCCATCCCTCAGCACTGAGGGAAGCAACCCAAGCACAGAGCTGGTAGTAACCACTGGGTATGGCCCAATCCTCCCTGGCCCCAAGTAGAAATATGAGAAGTCAAAGTACTGAAGACTTGTTCATCATTTTTTTGCTTGCTCATCATTTATTTGCTTACTAACAGACTCATATTTCATTCACAGTGAAGCAATCACAAACAAGCAGAGAAAATAAGCCCGATGAGTGCTTGCCTGCCTGAAATGTAACATTTCCCCATATGTGACAAGCACATTAGAAACTTGATATGATTTATTAGTTAAAAATTTGAAATATATAGCTTTATGGTAGGAGAGATAGTATAGCTTGCTTTGCATGGAGCCAACCTGGATTTGGTCCCTGGCATCCCGTATGGTCCCTTGAACCATATGGTGTTCATGAGTGATTCCAGAATACAGAGCCAGGAATAACCTCTGAGCACCACCAAGTGTGACCCCAAGCCAATATCTATCTATCTATCTATCTATCTATCTATCTATCTATCTATCTATCTATCTAATCTATCTACCTACCTCTATCCCTATCTATCTACCTATTGCTTTAAATATTAGCCATAAACACAGCTCAGTTTAAACACAGCCGACCCGAGTTCGATTCCTCCGCCCCTCTCGGAGAGCCCGGCAAGCTACCGAGAGTATTCGATATGCCAGACACAGTAACAACAAAGTCTCCAATGGAGACGTTACTGGGCCTGCTCGAGCAAATCGACGATCAACGGGAGGGCCTTTACCTTGCCTTTTCTCTATTCTGTAAGATGAAATGGAAGAGTTTACCTGACCCAGATGAAAAATATTTTCAATACCTGCCATAGAGTTTTAGAGAGGGGGAAATAAATTTGAAGCCCTTTTTACCAACATCTAACTTTACTATTTGTTGATCTTGTTTTAAAATGTCTTCCTTTACAGGGGCTAGAGAGATAGCACAGCGGGTAGGTCGTTTGCCTTGCACGCAGCTGACCCGGATTTGATTCCAAACATCCCATATGGTCCCCTGACCACCGCCAGGAGTAACTCCTGAGTGCAGAGCCAGGAGTAACCCCTGTGCATCTCCAGGTGTGACCCAAAAAGCAAAAAATAAAATAAAATAAAATGTCTTCCTTTACATAGCTGGCCTGACAAGGCCAATAAAATTGCACTGATCACAGTATTTGCATGTCATTTTGGAGCAATTTTAAAACTTCTACCAGATTTGGTGTCAACGTATTTAAGTTTTTTTTTCTTTTCAGAATACAATACATAGAATGCAAAACAACCTAATATACACATTGGTTGAGGGATCAGGAGAAGGAGGGAATGGATGGCCACAGAACAGAGTGAAATGAAGTTCTGTGAAACTTTTTCATCTTCTCACAGTTGAAACAGAGGAGATACATCAACACAGGATCCCTAGTCCCTAAGACTCAAACTAATCAGCAGGCAAAGTGCAACCTCGCAGTACTGGACTGTATGGATGAAAACACACAGTGCCTGCTTGATCGGCTTCTAGATAGACTTACGAGGTGGTTCTACCATTGTAGAGGCAGGATTGATGGAAGGGGAAAGATGCACATACTGGTACCTACCTTAATCCTGGAACTGCAATACGACAACTTCTTTTGTGCATCTCTAATGTTCCAGTACTCAATACCCATTTTTAAATGCTCTTAGTGTATAGTCTGCCCAAATCTTGACCACAACCCCCACCCCTCTCCATCCACCCCTCTGACACCTTCTGGCTTGCTTTCAGGTCAACTGGTACCCAATGTAATGACCCTGAGACTCCTTCATATCCTTGAGTAACAGATTAATAAAATAACTGTGCCCCTTCCCCATTTAAAGGGTTTGCATTTTAAATTTGTTTTTCTTTTAGAAAGACAGCTGAACAGAAGGATGTCTCTTTATACTTTTTACATTACTATTCCATTTCCTGAGCAACCTCTGGACTCATCTTCTCTGATTCTTCACTGTCTCTGCCATTTTCTCTCTGCCCGGGACATCACAAGTGAACCCAACTGGATTGAATTATGTTCACTTTATCAATTGCATCCTGGGTGCTAGCTTCTACATATTTTATTCCAGAAGTGTTTATTTTCTACAGCCATTGCCCAACTGATATCCACGTTAGGGTCTACATTGACCCCATCATCTTTTAAATCAGTCTTCCAATGAGCCCATTCATTCCCGCGGGCAGTATGTGTCATTCTCCCACTCCCGCCCCCACTCTAAGTGCCCATTTAGTATCCAAGTTCACACATAAAACACACATCGTGCCGTGACAGACTGTGATGTCCTAACCCAGGGCAATAAATGGAACATTCATCTCGCCAACGTCTTGGCCTCCGAAGGAGACTTGAAAGGAAAATAAACAAACT